>NC_050443.1:140918461-141045961 GCF_903995425.1 Onychomys torridus | reverse complement strand
AAATATGTGTTCTGGTTAGAGTGTAAGCAGAATCACGTTTATATTTATAACACTCATAACAAGAAGGGTGGCTCTCATTGAAGCCTTGAGGGTATAGTAGAAAATTGTGATATGAAATTAGAGAGAAGGAATACTAGAGGTTAAAGGGTTAAGTAAGAATAGGGACTGGGAATAGGAAAAGGAGGTAGGAGATGGTTAGTTAACCAAAACCAATGATGTATAAAAAGTCTTAGGGAGACACACTGCTTTGGAAGCTAAAAACATAACTTTAAAAAGAATCCAACCTGAAAAAAAAGGAGTTTGGACAAGGGTACCTTTCATGAGTGGGCAATGCTTCCATTAGAAGTCATGGCTTATGAAGGGAAAGTCTTAGTGCCAAGCATGGGATACATCCCTAGGTCAGGGAGACCCCAAAGACCAGCCCCTCCCCAAACAGCACAGGCTATTGCTATTGTTCTTGGTTGCTCACTATAATTAGGTGGTGAGACTCTATTGTTGAAGACAAAACCTATTTGGGTTTCAGGACATAGGAAAATTAAGCTGTAGCTGACCTAGAAACCTCTTTCCTGATGGCTAGCTTTCATGGTGCCAAAAGATACATGAGCTGCTGGGGAAGAAAACTCACCATGGACTTACCTAACAGTGTACCTTGTGTACTATAATATTAATCTGTTGGGTAAGATATGCCTATTGTTGTTTAATAGTGGTATAGCAGTAATGGGGGTAACCAATGGCTTTCTGATTTGATTTCAGGCCTACTCCACAGGAAGTAATAAATTAGTATTATAAATTATAATCTAAAGCTCCTGGCCTTGGAGGCCACAGGCCTTAGGGAAGAACCTACTAGTGTTGTGTTGCTAAATAGACATGCTAGCAAACTGCCTTCTAAAAACCTATGCTTATACTCATAGATTAATACTGTCCTCAACTTGGTCAGAGAGGCTTGTTTTTGCAGTGATCAGCAACATGGAGACTCAGAACTGTTGAGTACTCAGTCCTCCTAAATAGAACATTTATATCCACCACTACTCCAAAGGCCCAGGGAACATAGCTGAAGAGGAGGCAAAAAGAGGCAGGATGGGGAATATTGCTGAGAAATACTGTCTTCTGTACACTACGTGGTCATTGCACCTATGAACTCACATCAGCTATGTTATCTGAAAAGGACCACAAAAGATCAAACTCGTCAACTCCAGTGTGGGTGAGAGAAGGTTCTACCCTGAGCTGAGGAAACATGATCAACTTGTGGCTTCTCTGTGTGGCGTATGTGACTGTTGATAGGTTTCTCATGCTCCAGTAGATGGTCCCACATTCACGTGCATAAAAGCAAAATTAACTGGGCCCAGTTGATTATAAAAAGAATAAAAAAAGAAGAGGAAGAGGAGGAAGAGCAGACAAAGGTGGCAAAGGGAATCTGGGGCAGGGGAGGTGGGGATTTGGGTCAGATATGATAAAGATATGCTGTATACATGTCTGAAATGGTCAGAGAATGGAAAATTAAAACGAGTGTCTTTTGCTATGCTGTTCATTCAGACAATGATCACATGACTACCATGTGGCCATATTCTACAGCTCTGTAAAGCTTCAAGCCTTAGAAAAAACTAGACTGTGTGATCTAGTTACCAAAAAGAACAAGAGGCCATTGAGTATCTGTGAATTTACACCCTTTCCTTCCTTCTAGTACTTTCTGATAAAGCCAAAGACCTCTGGCATTTATCTAGGCAACAGGACTCACATAAGCAACAATATACAGCAGGTATAGCTTTCCTGAAGGGTAGTGGAGGAGGGGGCGGCTGCTTCATGGAAATAGGTTCTTAATTTACAGGTTCAGCCTCCAAGGTTTTTAAACTCTATTGCATGACATAAATGTACTTTAAGTTCAGTAAAAGAGGTAAATGAAATAATAAACCAATGATAAAGTATGCCAGTCCTTTAATAAAAACAACAGCTGCTACTTTATCTTAAGTACATTTTTTAGAGATTTTAAAAAGCCAAATCAAAGCTTCATGCAGTTGCATTCCCTAAGCTCCATGTGGAGACCAGGCAGCCACAGACTTTTCCCTAAAGCAGGAGAAACATTTCCATCATCTTTAGAAACATTGGCTAAGGATGAGGTTCTGTTCCTCTAACATTCTTGAAAGACTCTTCCAGTATTAACCTCTAGGACCAGGCAGGGGTATTCAAGATGAATTGGTGGGAATGGCAAACCTCAGTTGGCAAGTCATTGATTTATTCAGTGACCACATACAAGTTAGCAGGGGTGCAGTTATGAGAGCCAAGAGTGACTTGATGGATACCAGCCTGCTGGTTGTTTTGATGAGTCTTGGGGGTGAACTGGCAGCTGTGATTTTACTCATAGCATATTCTGGTGGCTTTTATTTTAAACCAGGTTTTTTATACCCTGTGTTGTCTTGACCACAGGTTTCATATTAGAGCTCTCTGGAATTGAATCTCTTCTTAGGAAAACTGTCCCTGTGGTTGGATTTGGATCAGAATCCTGTGTTGAAGCTCAGCTGACTTCAAGCTTTGGCACACGAGAGGGAATTCAATGACATTTCTCTGGTATTATTCATCTCTGCTAAGACCTTCCAGATCTCAGCTCTCTGGATCACACAAAGGACACACAACTGATCACTATTTCACAATCTCCACGATCAGAAAAACCTGTAGAAGCAAGTTCAGCCTGTGCCTTAAGTCTTGCGTTTTTGATTTACACTCACAAAATGGGAAAATGTGTTTGGAAGCAGTTCCATGATACTGAGGGACTTGGTTTGTTCTTCATGGTGGCACAACTCTGGCAAATGAGGAGGAGTGGGGAGACAGCACCTTTCCACAGCTGTGCATTGCAGAAATGAGTTAACGTTTGAAAGTAGCTAGTTAAAATAGTACGTGTTCAAATATGTATATTGCTGAAGTGAAATTATATCATTCAGGGTAATAATATTCTCCCCCAGAGCCATGGACTAGCTAACAAAAAGCCCAGTATCAGGCGTGAGAGACTCCCTTTTGAATTGTTGTTTAGGGGAGTTAGAGACTTCCAGAACAATATAGGCAATAGCTGTTGCCCTTAGTTGCCTCCCAGAAGCTGAGTCCCCATTGCTTAAGACACCACACACTTTGATCCCAGGGATCAAAAGAATCAGACTGGATTTGACCCCAAAACCTTCCTCCTGTACCAGAAGGGCTATGCAAGCTGCCAAAAGAAGAAAGCGTTTAACAGTCATACCTAGCTGTGATGACGATGAACGACACCGATGATCAGCATGGCATGATAGCCCCAAAGATGAAACAGGGGCATTGATATCTTGGCAGTAGCCAACAGCTGTCTAAGTGGAGTTGAGGCCTGCTGAACAGTAGGGGAATTGTGACTGGTACCAAAACCTAGCCAACGACTTGATGATAGCCACAGCTTGTCAAAATGTAGGTCCCAACAGAACCTGGAGTGCCAAGCCCCAACTGATACATCTATAGTGCAGCCCTTACACCTAAATCTCGGGGAACATTGTGGAAGAAGGAGCAGGACGATTGTGTCAGAGGACCAGGAAGTCTGCTGTGAGATTGTGTCTTCTAGATATGACATGGAGGCTCCCCACATGAAATATCAACAAGGCTCCAATAATGATAATACTAGTTGACATGCCAATGTGGATAGGAGAACTCTTATGGGGCCCCATCCCTGGATGAAGAGCTACAGCAGTTAAAAACTGCTGAGAGAGGCGTATTCTTCCTCAGAGATGAGCACTGTAAATCTAAATGGTTATCCACTACCAAGTAGCGGGCCCTAAAAAAATACAAACAAACAGCACTAAGCAGAAGATTATATCTGTTTGCATATTAAAGAATAAGAGGCCATGAATTCCACAGGGAGTGTGGAGCGAATGTGAGGACTTGGAAGGAGGAAAGAAAGCAGAAATGATATAGCTATATTTTATAATTAATACAAAACAAACAAAGGACATGATACTATAGGTAAGGTTTAGTAATAAGTAGAAACTATTAACGTAGATAAAGAAATAAACTCTGTCAAAGTATGTTGAGGCTTTTCTGTAACTCAGATTAGCTGAGGCTATCATGTCTATCCAATATTGTGTAAGCATGTACATTGTCAGTACTTCAGTGTACTCTGCTATCTTTATTTAGCATTTACACTTAATTTCCTCGTTAAATATTCTATTTCTAGCTTATGGATTCTCATCCTCATTCTGAAATGTCCTTTTCCTTGTCCTTTTAAATAATTTCTGGGTTTTTCATTTTTCTTTTTCCTTTCTCCTAGTTTAATTTCTTTCATTAAGATTTCTAGATTAACTTCCCATATCACCAAAAAGTGATTAGAAAGGGGTCTGGAGAGATGGCTCAACACATAAGAGCACTGGCTACACCTCCAGAGGGTTGGAGTTCAGTTACCAGTACCTACATGGTGGCTGCAACCACAGGTACCAGTCATACATGTGGTATACATACATATGTGCAGGCAAACGTCCATACACATAAAAATAATCTTTTTTAAAGACAGTTTCTCATTATGTAACTCTGGCTGCCTTGGAACTTACTATATAGATCAGGCTGGCCTCGAACTCACAGTAACCTCCCTGCCTCTGCCTCCCCATTCTAAGTGCTTGGAGTAAAGGCGTGCACCACTATGCCTGGCCATAAAAAATACTTTTGAAAGTGGAGGCAAGTTTCATAGAAACAGGTAATGAATGTGGAAATAGATTTAGGTTATATTCTGAATGTTAGCCTCACTTCATAGCTGGCCATAAACTAACATCTTTGGACAAGTTTGTAATCTAGTGAGATTTACTTATTACTCTAAATTCAACATTTTAGAGGTCTAAATAATATGAGGTTTCACTGAAAATACCAAATATGCTGATTTTTCAAATAATGAACTTCATTTTTGCTAATAAATCTTTGCCTTGTTATGTTAAACAATAATGTCCACAGCAACTGAGATAATGCAAATATTTTCATGAGCAGAAATGTATTTCCTAGCTGCTAATATTTTAAAGAAATTAAACACATTAACAAATAGTATATATGCTATTGACCCTTTGTGAGGAAACTTCACAAGAAAAGTAACTTTGAAATATGGCCATCTAAAAGCAAAGATCTTGTTGGACAGACCAATGGATGTCTAATGGGTAGACACTGAAACCCTCTTTCTAAATTCCTAGGGCAGGAACTTATAGCCTTGAAATCCATAATGCATTGAGACTCCTAAGCACATCCTGCAGAAACCAATGCACACTACTTAGATTTGCAGGCCCCAAAGCTAGCATTTGGTGTGCACACACCCACAGGGTAGGCATAGCATCTAAAGAAGGGCATCACCATGTAGCCCAGATTGGCCTAGAACTCTCAATCCTCCTGACTCTACTACCTGAGTACTAGGATTTCCGGCATCTGCCACCATGTCTAACTCTACCTCATACTTTCCAGTGGTGACTTCTAAGCCCAGTGCAAACCTGCTGATGCCATGCACTTCCTCTTTTGTGCTCTGGTTTTTCACACTTTGGCTTCTGTGTCTTCATTCAATCCTAATGTTTCTTTCCTTGCATCTCTGATGAACTTTTCTAGGCCTGCGTTGAAGGTTTTGCATTCTCTAGATGTGTTGAAATGGTGTTGCATGCTTTAACCCTCTTCTCATCATGGAAGGTCTTAATTATCAATATTGTTTACTTCGTCCTCTTCCAACCTCACTTAGCAGCTATACCTTCACTTTTAGATCTTCATCTACAATTCACATTTTATAAAGCAATGTTCCATATAAGGAATACTTGTTTAAACTAGTTGAAATATAAGTGATTCTCAGTGCCACTCCTCTCGTGAAAGGTGGGGCATAGCAGAGGGTGGCCCTCACTTGCAAGCAGCCACGGAAAGGGAAGAGGGTAGTGGAAGGGCATGAGAAACACCAAAGACTAGATTTGTTTCCTTTACAGTTTTGTTTAAGGTTGTTATTTGGAATGCCTACCAATGATACTGTCCTTATATACTACAGAAACTTCTAAAGAGAGCAAGAGCACACACCACTATTGGGGCTCATTACCTGACAGTCCCTAAAGCTTCTCACACATGCCAGTAACTCTCCTCCCCTCTGTTCACATGTGTTAACTCTTCAGAAGGACTTTCCACTCTGACTTCAGCAGGAGTGCAAGCACCAGTACACTTCCCACCATACAGGCTCTGTGTAGCAGCAGTGAGATTTACCTTCATTTTTCAAGGAACGATTTCCTGAATTAAACCAACGAATCCCTAATTGGCCTATTGTGATCCAATGTACCCACAGGGTTGATTTTGCAAGTCTAAAACTGAGGAGACACCTCCTAAGAAAAATGCAATTAAAATTTATATTGGGAGCTAGACTAGGAAATCTACAGGCTAGACAGCTCAATCTTTGAAATGCAGTGCTCAGACTTCTTTACTCAGGCATCCTCTGGCCCTGGGGAAGGCTCTTCTCTTCAGCGTTCTCATCTATTGATGAAATTAATTAATCCTGCTAATGACATAAGATGTTGCTCTCTGAAATGGGACGTTGACAAGGAAATCGAGATGCCTCTGGAGTTCCACCTGATGAGTTAACTCTCCATAATTACAGGAAATGCGTTCTAGATGAAGGTAAAGAGTAGAACTGGGGATGCTTGTCTACCATGTCTGAAGCAAACAACTCTGTCACATGAGTGGCTTCATCCATGAGGTCGTGAACTTGAGGTTCCTGTAGGTCACGTTCCCTACAGTACTTCCAGCATTTGTGCACTAGTCTGTATTCAATTTTTTGTTTGTTTGTTTGTTTTTGAGACAGGGTTTCTCCATGTAGTTTTCGTGCCTGTCCTGGATCGTGCTCTGTAGACCAGGCTGGCCTCGAACTCACAGAGATCCACCTGGCTCTGCCTCCTGAGTGCTGGGATTAAAGCTGTGTGCCACTGTTGCTTGGTTTACATTGAATATTTTAAGGCTAGATACAACTTTTAAAGGTAGACACAGTTATAACCTCCAGTTAGGCATGGGAAAAACTCAGACAAACAAAGATATTAAGAAAATACTGAACAAATTCACTAAGTGGTGACATGGGAAGGTGTGATTAGAGCTTATGCTCATCATCAGATTATGTTAACTCTAGGTTTCTTTGAAAAATTGTTGGGATTGCATTGGATTAAAGAAACTTAATGATTGGAGGCTAATAGGTTGGGGGACAGAGGGTTAGTCTCAGACCCTTGCTCTTAGTGGTCCATCAATGCAAATACTTCTTGAGCATCTACTAGGTGGTGGTGCTTTTCACTTCTGGGGCCTGGAATACAGTATGAAAAACAGAGAAAAGGAAGTAATCGAAGAAATACTTGTGAGAGAAGGCCTTGGTGTTAAAGATGAAGGACAAGGAGGCATCAATGAGGAGTTGCAGAAAGAAATGGGAGTAGAAGAAAGAAGAGTACTTTGTCTCAGAGATAGTGATGTAGCTAAGGGCTCCAGGAGAGGAAGGGTTGGGCATATTTAATCATTGAAATAGTGAGTGGTTAGTCTTAACGAGGGCCAGCACTAGACCTTTTCAGCTGAAATAATTATTTATTATTTCTCTTTAAAATGGCAGCTGGGTTATATTTCTAGAGTTTGTCCATGAAACATGCAAGACCGGCAGTTGAAAGCCATGGCATGCTATGGGAATTTTATGGGCATTAGTATTGTATCTGCCCTGGACCAGGATGGGGAGCTGGCAGAGTCTGTTGGCATATTAAGTGATGCTGTAAGGAAAGGGATATTAAAGGCCCCAGACTGTCAGCTTTTAATGTACATGGTGAAGGACCCAGGGGGTTGGACGGTACCAAATGAACACCTGCCTCCAGTTTTCTTCAGCTGTATTTCATGTACCTTCTGAGCACTCACAGTAATATCTGGATAATAGATATGAGTGCTGTTTGGCTCCTTGATTCAGCAAGTTGTTCCCACCTCCAAATCTGCTACTGATTTAGAAAAAAAAATGGATGTTTCAAAATGAATCCGCCAGAAACTCTTCAATATTTTCTATTTTGCTTTCAACCTATAGGCTTTTTCCTCTAAAAATATTGTTACATGCTCTTTCATTTTCCTTTTGGATGGCATTTGATTATTATCTGACACAGTTGATCATACTATCCAGGTTAGCAGACATTTTCCAGAAAAAAAAAAAGTTTTTTTTTTTTTTTAAAAGGGTTTTCTCCAGAAGCATACACATAACTACCATTGTTAGAGCTGAATTTGGAACCCTTGAGCCTTCTGATATATGCATGTACACAAATGCACACATAGAGGTGACTTAGCAGTTAAGGCCTAGTAAGGCATTGCAGGTCAAAATGCATAGAGTTCAAGGGTAAAGAAAAGATGACAGAGTGAGGACATGAGAGAGTAGCTTCTAAGCCACCCTCAGTGGTACTGTGCCTGTAACCAGCTGTCTACAAATCAGTTCTAGCTCACAAAGAACCAAGGCATGATGGAAAATATCACTGTTGGGGGCTTTTCTAACAGGAGTCATGCTGTTCCTTACACCTTTCTCAGTCATGAAAATCAGTCCTTTCTGGATGTGTGTATACCTTCCCTGGCCATTGTCTATGCTAGACTGGCACACCAAGTTCATTTAGGAGGTGACAGGATCGAATCTTGACTTTAATGTTTATCAGCATTATACTTATGATCAAATTACTAACCTTGGGTGATCATCTATAAAACAACTAATTTTGACCCGTGGCTTTCAATGTTTTGTGGGAGTTAATGAAGAACACAGAGAAGAAACTCATTAAGGGGTAATAAGGTCTGGGCCTTAATAGTTTTTTCAACTCCCACACTATTTTGAGATCCACTGCTTTTGGGGATTAAAGATTAATGGAGGTAGCAGGCACCTGGCCATCCATCCCTGTTGTTGAAGATCTTGTGATGAAACTGAAACTCCTACCTGAGTACCAACATTAACTGGGTGTGTGGTTTAGTCATTCAACTTATGTGACACATGGTATGCTCACTTACTGATTAGAGACAAGAATGCCCATCTCTAGGTGCCATGGATTTAATGGATTAACAGAGGCTACTGACAGGTGTCAGTTGAAGTCAATTCTTCTTCATTTTACACGTAGATTTATGTTTTATTTTAATCTAGAATCTTCTGGACACAATATTATTTGAATGTGACTCCACAAAACTGTCTCATGATTTTTCTAACAGATTGTGTATTTCTTGCATATAAGTATTGAATGTATAGCTGCCATTATCATGAAAGTATACTTTTGGCTTAAAAACTCTAATACTTCAATTGCATAGATACAATTATATACAATTCTATTGAGTTGCATACAATTAAAACATGTTTTTGCTTCTCTGCCATCACTTTTAAGCCCTCCATCCTATTTCTTACATCCATTTAGTAATTTGAGTTGACTGTTCCTAGAAGGCCAAGGAAATACTTTGCTCTGAGGCTTAAAGAAGTAGTTACTTATTGTGAAGATCCTCTAATTTATGGCAAATAGCCTGGATAACCACAAACACAGATCACAGTCACTATACCAGGTCTCCCCCATTAGTCCTATACTTTATTAGCCTCTCCCACCTATAAAAATAATCTAGTTAGAAGATTTTATATTGTTATCCACATCTTCAAAATAGATGATCCCAAGCATAGTTTTATAATGTGTTAGTTATTAAGAAAATGATTTTAAAATGATCCCTCCAAATGAGATGTAATCCAAGTAACAGAACCTCATTCAGTTTGGCCTCTGTTCTAGTTGGCTGTTCAAGGAAGGAAGTCATTGGAGGACTGGATGTGGATGAATGGAATCCAGAGGAAAGCAAATGAGCAGCATCCTTAATGACCATCCTGCTGCAGGAACCCTGTTGCCAGCAAGCAAGTGGGAGGCAACTAGCTTAGGAATCAGCCTTGGAGCAAGGCCTGAGTTTCTATGAGAGCCCTTGTTTTTTTTTAATCTGACTTCTGCTTGGGCTCAGCTGCTTTGGACCACACAGCCTGCCTCCTTTCCATACATCTCACTTCCTTCTGTTTTGTTATTCCTTTTATTGTCATCCTTTCTTTTCCTTGATCTTTTTTTCCTTCCATAATGAAGCAGTGGATGGAGAATTAGTCTATAGCTGCACAGTAAAGACCTCCTCTTGACAGATGGCCCTTCTTGCCTTATGAGGAAAGGGTGGACCACAGCATCATTTGATACCATCTCAGCTATCTCCATACTGACAGCTTACATTAGCAGGTGTCAATTGATTTAGTGACACTCAGTACAAAAATATATAACAGAACCTTATAGTTTTCTCCTGTCTTCCAATGTTCCTTGATTAGATGTTGACAAGGACAGCATTAATAGTATAAATCAAAAAGTTTTAGGTGATTCTTCATAGTTTACAAGGAAACATTTTTCCCACTTTCGTTATAAGTTTCAACTTCTCCCATCATACAGAGACACCTTACTTTGCCCACCAAGAAAATCCCACATCATAGCCTCAGTTAAACTAGGTGAGTGATCTGAATCAATAGAAGTTTGCTCAAGATTTCCATTAACTATTAGGAATCAACATGTCTAATTTAAAAGTTTTCAGATGGGGAGATCCCAGGCATAGGAAGATTTCCTGAGCATTGCAGATGATCTACGGTGAATCCAGTGTAATGAAGGTTTGTTAAGAATGAAAGGTCAGGATGATCCTACCCCCAAATTCCTCAGGGTGGAACAGAGCTCTTACATGTGACCTGCCTATCACGCCACTCTGCTCATCATTCTGATGACTTGTTTCAGAATGTTAACCACAGGATGAAATTATCTTCATATGCTTTGTTGCATTGGTCCACACGCCTCCTCTCTTCCAAGAACATAACTCCCACAGAGCCCAGAACATTATTGGGTTCAGCAAAGTTGCTCTATTACAAATGAATTTAATAAATGAATTCAAACCTGTTTAAGCAACAAATTTGGCATCTGCTTAACAAGCAAAATCATACAAGAACATACCTTGCTAGAATGCTGAGCTGACTGGAGTAAAAATTACATTCACACAAAACAGTGTAAGATAAAATCCCAAGAAATGTTACACCAGCTACTGGAAGATATTCTGCTATTCCAAATGTTTACTAGCTTGAAGTTTCCAACTTTACCTCCCTCATCTGATTTTAGCTGACTGTTGTTAAGTTGTAAATTGCTTGCCTTGTTGGAGCCACATTAAGTAGACAAGTTCTTGTCACTTAGCAACCATTAGCAACTTTAAAATGTTGAGCAAGTTAATTTGGAACTAATTTTGAAATGGAGGGAAGTCTGAGTGGTGCAGATGGGGAGATGGAGTTGCTAGGGGGAGGGAAGAAGAAACACAGCAGGGTGTGGAAGATACTGGTGTCAAGGGTACATGTGAATGACAATCTGAGCCTGAGCTAGGGCCATCATTATTAACCTTGGTCAGAAAGGGAAGCAAGTCCTGCATTTAGTCAAAATTTGTGTGTGTGTGTGTGTGTGTGTGTGTGTGTGTGTGTGTGTGTGTGTGTGTCACTTGATCCTTGTGGAGACCATTTTTTTTTTTTATTCTAGGGATTGCATACAGAGACTCGAGCATGCCAGCAAGCACTCCATCACTGAATTATACAACCTCAGTTACCTCTGTTTTCTTTTCTTTTCTTTCTTTTTTCAATTTTGAGATAGAGTCTTACCACATTACCCAGGCTGGCTTCAAACTTGGAGTCTTAACAGCCCCCAGACTCCAAGTAGCTGGAATTTTAGGCCTGAGATACTAGGTGTGGTCAGAGAAGCTCAATGTCATAGTATCCCTAGTTGAAAAAGAAAACTGGGGGCTGGGACAATAACTCAGTCAGTGAAGTTTGCCACACAAATAGGAATAACTGAGTTCAATCAGCAGCATCCACATTTTATACCCAGAGTGGTGTTACACACTTGTCACACCAGTGATGGGGAGGCAGAGACAGGTATATCACTAGGACTCATTGTCAAATCTACAAGCTTTAGGCTAGTGGGAGACTGTCTCAAAAAACAAAGTGGATAGCAATAGCAACTGAGGAAGGGCACTGAAGGTTGGTCTCTGGCTTTCATACATGTGCATCTTCCCACACATAAAATGCACAAACACACACAGCGAGAGAGAGAGAGAGAGAGAGAGAGAGAGAGAGAGAGAGAGAGAGACAGAGAGAGACAGACAGACAGAGAGGCAGAGAGAGACAGAGAGAGAGACAGAGAGACAAAGAGAGACAGAGACAGAGAGAGAGACAGAGACAGACAGAGAGGGAGGGAGGAAGGGAGAGAGAGACAGAGAGACAGAAAGAGGGGGAGAGAGCAGGAGAGAGGGAGATAGAATGACAGCCAAAGGTTTTCATTTTTAAGGAGGCAAACAGCATAGCAGCAAAAGAACTGAGTCAGAAAGTAAGATCCAACATGTATCCACTTGGGAAGTGAATTATGTGTCTGTTTATCAGTTTCTCCTCTGGAAATTATAATGAGAGTGAGTATTAATATTTAGAAATCACTCAGGATGTGGGCAGAATGTGTGCTGTATAACTGTAGATAAGGATATATGCAGTTAACAGTTGGGGATACAGGGTCTTTCAAAGCTTTAAAAATTATATCTTGGTTATTTTTCACATACCAGCATCTTACTGGTACCATGCTGGTACATGATCTTACTGGTACATGATCTTACAGGTACATGATCTTACTCATGTACCAGCAGCATCCAGACCATGAAACAGAGTATTACTAAGCCACCAAATCACAACTCGTGTTAGTTACTTTTCTCAGTCCTGTGACAGAAACAATGGCAGAGGGACAGATCATGGCTAGCAGTTAGAGAGGGTGTAATCCATCCTGGTAGAGAAGGCCCAGAGGAGTTCATGGCAGTGACAATTTGTAACTGGGACACCTCAGATGTTGTTCCATGGACCAGGAAGTGGAGAACTCCATGTGAAACTGGCCAGTGTCTGACCCTCAAAGCCCATTGCCACCAGTGATCTACTTCCTAGGAATAGTCTCCATGTTGTAGAAATTCTGCAACAGTCTCTCAAACAGCACCTCCAACTGGGGCCCAGATGCTTAAACACAGGAGCCTTCAGGGGACATGTCACATTCCAACCATAACACTTCTTTTCCTCCGTCCTTCACTCCAAATTAACTAACATTGTGACTGCTAAAACAAAATAGTCTTGCTGATTTTTGCACCTGTAGAAAAGCAATGGAGGAAGATGGAACCCTATCCACCACACTTAACATTATGTTCTGTGACAATGACTTAAGTGGTGAGCATTTATTCTCTCATCTGGATGGTATTCTGTTTGCAAGAGTATGAAAATATGTAGATCCATCGTACAGTTGATAGTTATCTCAATGGCCCCCGATTTAAAATAGCAATAGTAGAAACCCTCTGTTAATACCAAGCAGTGAATATGTGTATATGTTTTATTAGGTGTGGTTTTTTTAAGTAGCGGTTTTAGAACATAATGCTTGACTCTAATCAGCTTTACTTTGATATTTTCCATTGTAGGTAGACTAAGGAGGGGGGGGGGCACAGGGGTGTCTCATTATGTTTCCTCTTTGCAGTTCCTCAATTATTAATGAAAAATGAGCACCTAGTACTGTAAAATGACACCAAGATGCAAGTTTTTTTGTCTGTAGTGAAAGCCTGTATTCTCTGAACCCACCATTTTTTTATTTTTAATAACTGCATTCATTTAAACAAAGCATTACAGAAAAATACAAGACCTGATTCTCAAACCAAGGACTTTTCAGCGGTTTTATTTGTATCCACCTTGTATTCCTTTTGAATGCGGAGAGTTATCCCCTGGTAATAGAAGAAAGTGAGGGGGTCTGCCCCCAAACAAGTTTCCTTTCCTGCTTGCTCTTCAAAGTGGAATTAAAACATTATCTCGGCTGGCAGGCAGCTCAGAGCTCAGGAGAGGAGGAGGGGGAGACAGTGAGGAGCTGACCTACTTCTGGAAGCTCCTAGACACCACTTTCAGTGATGGCAAGATGCTTTCAAGAACCAGGTGTGTGTGTGTTGGGAGGGAGAAGGCTGAGCTGATGCATAAGCATGACAATGTGCAAAGGCTCCTGGGTACTTTGTAGAGGAATTTGGGAAGGTAGCTTTCCATCTGAAGCTTCACTTTCTACACTCAGCGTACGTGCAGGTAACCAAATCTTGGAGGGAAATCAAGTAAGAAAAATTCTTTTCTGGTATAAAATGTAAAGACACTGTCTGCACATTTACACGGGTGCACGAGTATTGGTCCACTTTGTCCTTAATGTCACAACAGGCTTGGCATCAGCCAGGAAGCAGCTCCTTCATTTTATATTCACACACAGAAGCCACTCTACCATCACCTTTCAGACACAACATTGAACTGCCCCTCCATTTCATAAAATGACTGTAGTTAATATATGTATGTATATATATGTATATATATATACACATATATATATATAATATATATATATATATATATAAATGAGTGTATGTATATATAATTTATTCTTGGTTTATATTCAAATCACACAGATTCTACCTTCCTGTAGTTGAAAAAAAAGTATTCCCTAATAACTAATTTATATTTATATTATTTATAAATGTATATGCAGTTTTTTTAATGGGGAGGTACATGTTGAGTGCATTCTATAACGTTGCTGAAAACAAAGTGGACTTGACTCCCTCCTGCTGAATGTGGGTTCTGCCCTCCTCTGTCCCCTCCCCATCTTTCACCCTCATGACACACTGACCTTGACGGAGTCCCTTTGAGGACCCTCCATGTTCATTTATCTGTAAATGCTGCCACCAGGACCCACAGAGTGGGCTGTAGGTTAAAGATTAATGCATCTCCTGGGAATTGGAGAGACTATCTTCAAAGTCATGGTTTAGGTCATAGAAAGTCTATTAAACAAATATCACCCTCAAGAATTTAGAGGCAGCAAATATAATTTCTGCTGTCCCAGCAGGTGCTATTCTAGCCGCTCTGCATGCTGAGTAAAACCTCTATCACTGGTGACCCCAGAAGTGAGTGCCACAAACTCACACCAATACACTGAATCCAGAATCACTCCTGATAATACATTTTCCTGAACTACTGACACCATTGTCCTGATTACCAAGAACATTCTTATTATATGCATATGCTGTGCACAGATGCTCGCATGTGCACCTATAGAGGCCAGAGGCCTACCTCAGATGACTTTGTCTATTGGTCTTCACCATATTGTTTGAGACAGCATTTCTCATCAAACCTGGAGCTCACTAATTGTCTAGACTGGCCAGCCAGCACACCCTAGACATCTTCCTATCTCTGATCCCAGTGCTGGGATTACAGACATACACCACCAAGCCCAATTTTTGATGTGGGTACTGGAAGTCTGAGCTCAGGTCCCCATACTTGTGTGGTGACAAGCTATTTACTCACTGAGTTGTTTCCCTGGTCCTAGGTGCTTACGTTTTCTCTCTCAAGCTTTGATATTAGGTCCTGACTACAGACAGGCCTGCTGTTTTGATGATTGTGGCATTTTCTTAGCTTGTGA
The DNA here is from genome assembly GCF_903995425.1 of Onychomys torridus. Taxonomy (NCBI): domain Eukaryota; kingdom Metazoa; phylum Chordata; class Mammalia; order Rodentia; family Cricetidae; genus Onychomys; species Onychomys torridus. Next base: position 141,030,449 of record NC_050443.1, on the reverse strand, counting down.
TTTTAGGGAGAAAAATTTACTGCCTCCAGCTTAGACTCTCATGACATGACTCAGCAATTATGCCTAACAGTATATGTTCATTCAATTAACATATAAATGCCTCTGATTATAGACTGGGCAGGGAAACATGCCCTAGACAACCTGTGTTGTACTAACAGTCATGATATGTGTATTCACAGAACTCATAGACTACTGGGAGGGGAGTGGTTGTGATATAGACCATCAGATGGATGGTTGAGATTGTTGATAGTGCTAAACACTGATTTTTGAACAAAACTAAGAAGGTTTAAATTGCAGTTCTGCCATTCTGTTACTGTGTGGCTTTGGACATGTCACGTAACTGTTCTGTGATTTAGTTTTCTTGTCTATAAAATGAAAATAATAACAACCTAATGCAGGCATGCCTTGATGCTTATGGGCCAATGCACATAAAGATGCTTACAAATGTCTTCTACATTTTAAACATCACTGTTGTCATAAGGTGTACTGACAGAGAGCTGCTGTGCATTGTGCAAAAAGTAGCTTAGGCAGCTATTTTATGAAATGTCCTTTAAAAGAATTTTGCATAAAAACTAGAGACTATAGTAGGGATATAAATGGTGGCTATCTCAGCATGATTTTAACTTTCTTCATTTCTACATATGCCTTACACTGCTAATTGTTTGTAATTAGCCTCCATTACTATTAATCAGATAAAATAATACAATAAGTGCCTTCTTATAAAAATTTGCTTTGTGGCATACATCCCTTATTGCTGAATTCCTCCAGGACAGGGGTTTCTGAAACCTCTGAGTAAAGGGGCAGTTGATTTGCTCTTCCTTGACTTCTTTGGATTCACACTTTCTAATGTGCTAAGCAGGAGGCCAGGCATGGGGGAGACTGATAAACCTGCTGGGCTGACTCCCTTTAAAGAACTTGCAAGACAGTGAGATAAGCAGATAAACTATGGGAACACAAAGTCCTATGAGGGTCAAGGACAATGTGGTGTGCTTGAAAGCCTCCACTGAGGAGGTGACCCCAATGCTCTTAAAACACAGATTGAGACAGATGGGATGGGGTAAGACAGAACTTGGGCCTGGTGCACAGAGTTCTGTTAAAGGAAAACCATGTGAATTCCAGATGGCTACAGCTGCAGGTGAAGGGAGGAAGTGACAACAGCAAGATCCTGGGAGAACCCTCCTCCATGCCATGTAGTTTGAACAGAAAGGTGTTCAATGGAGGAATAATGAGGGTTTTTAAAACATCACGATGATGGGGATCAGATGCACAGTCATGAGAGTTTTGACAAGAATGGTGCAGGGTTCTGGAGGAAAGTTACATCCTTTCATTCTCAATGGTGGAATCAGTTCCCTCCTTCCATGAGCTGGGAGCCATTGTAAGCTACATCTGCTTTCCTTTCTTATGTTTAAGCCATGGGATAACTGACTCCTGTTAGAACTCCCATAGAACTGGAAGCTCCCTGAATGCTAACTTGACAATGGGATAAGGCAAATGCAAATAGCCTTGGTCTGACAAGATGAGATATTCATATTCTAAGATCTGAGGAAAAATGATTCAAAGGCTCCCAGTACAGTCATGATCTTTCAAGTTGAAATGGTAAACTTTCTATAGCATCATGTTTTCTAGCAAGATCATCTAGAGCTGCATTAAACCATGTAGAAAATAAGCAGTGAAATGGCTCTTATTCTAGGCAGTGCACAGGAAAGATGCATATAAACTTACAGCTGGATATGACTTGTGGCCTCAAGGTACCTGTTAGAGAAACTGCCATTGGCTCTTAGAGACTACACAGCTAGTTAGGTCATTTCTTAAGCATCATTGATACATTTTTTTTTCCCTGACTTGATCCATTAGAAGTGGACAGACTAACCTCCACAATATTTTCATGGAATCAGGTGACATGGATTATAGACTCTTAAGAGTGTCACAGAGGCAACTGGGAGGCAGTCAAACACAAACACAGTCAAGGTTACCTAGAACTCTAGGGAGTGCATGAGAAACATCTGGAAAATGGATCTCTATTGTTTGAGAAATTAGGCTCTTTGAACCAAGATGCTGGGCTGGTGTTCCCTCCATATTTAATGAGAAGGCACGTGCTGAGCAAATGGAGTCCACTAAAACGAGTCTAAGAGAAGAAAGCCGCTATTACCTATAAGAACCTGAAAGGAGCACTGGAGAAATGGGTCAGTGGTTAAGAACATTGCTCTTAACTGCTCTTCCAGAGGACCCAGGTTCAATTCCTAGTACCCACATAGCAGCTCCCAGTTATCTGTTACTCAAGTTTCAGTGGATCTGATTCATGCCAGTAAATTACCAATGAGAGCGCGCGCGCGCACACACACACACACACACACACACACACACACACACACTCTGAAAGGGTCCTTTAGATATCATCCAGCTTCTCCAGTCTGCATCAGGGTCTCTTTTTATAGCACATATATTTGGTAATTTTCAAAATCTATTTTAAAATTTTCAACCTTCAATGTTTCCTGGTCTCTTATAAGAAAACATTTGACTGTAATCAACTCAGCTGAAGAATGTGAGAAACAATTGCAAGTGCTAGATTTATCGCTTCAGAATTCATTCTTAGTAGATGCATTAATAAGTAATTATGTTTGAATGGGTGGATAGAAATGTCAGGAAATAATGATGAACCTCATGAATATTTCTTCAGTTCAGTGTGTATCTGATCTAACACAATCCAAATCATATGTTAAGGTAATTTTTAAGAGTGAATAGTGATGACATCCTATTAAAGCTACAAGTAATCAAATTGTGACTTAGAATAGTTAAGCAACTATCATCACCACAAACAAGCTACAGCTCGTCCATCTGCTTTCAAGTTCTCTAGAAGTAGTGAATTCAAGTTGGACAGAGATATGCCTTGAACTACAATGCTGACTCTTTTCCATATTGGGTACTACAGGGCAGACTGAAACATAGACAAAATTGGCTTAGGGAAGTCTAAGGCAATAATGTTTCTGGGAAGCTTCGATCAAATCTCCAGAAAACAAATGCAATATTCTGGGATGAAAAGTTCAGTTCTCGCTTTGAATGAGGCCACATTCTTGGCCATCATGACTTAACACTAATTGTCTTTCATTGTTTGATGAATCCATGACTCTAATGGAAGCACATTTTCCTTTAATACAATTTTTTTTATTACTCACTTTACAGTTTAGATCCATAGGCTGGGCTGGTTTTGATGCTATGCTGGCAATTATGCTGATTTCTTACATGGTATCTTAGAATGCAACCTCAGGTGTGGAATTTATGGTATAACTCTTGATGAGTGTTTTGGCCAGGATCTTTGCTAGTAAGATGCCACTGAAATTAAATGAGCAAGTTCTATGTAAGCAGAAGTCTTTCGATTTTAGGATAAAGAGAACACAGGAAATGTACAATACTGCTGTCCCTTTCAGGCATGGTGATTTGTTTTGAGCCCCTATGATGGACACCTGGAATTTGCAGGTCCATTAGACATAGATGATTTTTAGAAAAGCTTAAATTCTTGTCTTCAGAGAATGTAGTGAAAATCCATGTGAGGAGTGACCAAGGGGAGAATGATAGGAAGCCAGGCAGGGATTGACAGATGAGCTCATGTGTTTGCTCCTTCGCTAAGAGAGAAGGGAAGCCAGGCACTCTTTGAGGCTGGACTGAGAAAAGCTTAGGAGGTGTCTTGGGAGGTGTTTCTTGTAGATGAGTGGGAACCAGCTGCTGTAAGGTATACAAAACAAGGCAAGACATGTGGACTGGATCCAGAATGTACAGGAGAGCCGCTGGAGGGACATTTAAGCACAGCTGTAACAACATTCAATTTGAGTTGTCAACAAATCAGAAAAGCATTCAAAGTAATTTTTTCTGCCACCATGCCAGATGCTGGAGGAAAGGGAGATTTCCTATACTGACCTATATATGCTCTGAAAACTAGGTGCTCCCATACTGGCTTACATTGGACAACGGTCTCCAGCAGTGGGAGCCATGAACCTCATGTATAATGAACAGAACTTCTATAGCTTAAGTTGAAGATAAGATCTGCAACATGTTCTGAGACTTTCCTTTACCCATGGTGGGGAGGTGTTCCTGAGAACGTTCTGGGTAATGGTCATCCAGTTTGAAAGTGCTTTTATATTTCAGGGTCACCTAGCCACTTGAGTCTCTGAGGGTTAGGCTGTTAAGAATCAGGATTTATGATTGAAACATTGTATCCATAAACATCTTTTTGAATTGAAACCTGGCTTAGAATGAGTCAACCAGTTCAAGGGAAGAATACGGTGGGGGACATTTTTCTCCACTTCTCCAATGAAATGAAAATAAGTCAGTTGCAGTAAGAACCCAACAGTATTTCTACAGAGTAAGTGGGTTGTCAAGAAACTTAAAATATTTCATTATAAACACACATTCTCTTTTCGAAAGCCAAAAAATACACTCTTTGAGATTCTTGCTTGTATATTACAATGCTTAGGGATTATTTGGTAGCCAAACATTTCATTTCTCAAGGCTAGGTAAGGTTATTGTAGAATTTGCTTAAGAACCTATGGATCTTGGCCATAAGCTACCCATAAGGTTTTAAAGGAAACTCATATAAACATAATCCCCAGACGCAGTACAAAATGTGCCACTAAGCTAGGAAGGGCCTCTCATAGAACTCTACAGCCTGAACAAGGTAGGTTGTAAAGACCAAGTACAAATGCAGGCTGAAGGAGCTGCCTGTCCTGGAGCCTCTCCACCAATCTGAAAAGATCTTTTAAGGCTGGCCATCAGAAATAGCACACATGCGCATGCGCGTGCACACATACATACACACTAGCCCCTTTAAATTTTGATTTTATGCATGTGAGTGTTCTTCCTGCATGCATGTCTGTGTACTACATACATGTAGATTCTATAGAAGTCAGAAGAGGGCATTGGATCTTCTAGAACTGGAATTACAGACTGTTGTTAGCTACCATGTGGGTGCTGAGATTCAAACCCTATTCCTTTGGAAGAGCAGTCAGTGCTCATAATCACTGAAGTATACCTTCAGCTCCAGGACTAGCTCTCAGGAAAGAAAGGCAGATGCAGACCAGCTTCTGAGAACCAACAGGTCAGCTCCACTCTGGTCCCATGGAGCCGAGGACAAGGCAATAGCAAAAACCTTGGGTTGTATTTGAGCCTATTTCATGCTATAAACAGCTATGTTCTTACTATGCAGAAATTCCTGCTCTTATAGAATCATACTTGGTTAATTATGGAAAATAAGGACTTGATATTTCTCTACAATAACTACTTAGCATGTATCAAGTTAGTATTTTTGGATTGAATTGTATCAGATAAATAAGTGCATCTATCTCATTAGCATGCACATTTGTGTTCATCTTCAATAAATAAAATTACATGTCTATCAAAAATTATTCCAAAATAAATTTCCTCACGATTGATTATCAGTAAATGTTTGCTTTGTATACCTGTTTTACATATCTGCACACTTAGGGTCATATAAAAGTTTCTCAGGTGAAAAGGGGTCAAAAGTTTACCAACCTCTGCACGAACCCAGCAGTAGAAAAACACATATCCATCAGGGTGCTTTGCTCTGGGACAGAATTGGATGGAATGTGCAGAGGTGAGTGGAAGCAGCAAAGGATTTTTAGCTTCCCTCACTGGAGTCCTCCAGCTGTAGTAACATGGTGTTTCCTTGTCTTCAGTATTGATCTTTTTTTTTACCCTATTAACAGCATCTATTGGGGTCAGCGAGGGACATGTCTCATGTGGTATTTTAAAATTTACTTTGAAAAGCTCTTATTAAATTAATGATTCAACTCCTATTCAGTGGAGTCTTAGAATAGTAACTGGGTGATACATAACAACACAGGAATATATGCTAGTTACATATTTGAAAACTTAACAAACTCTGATTTGTCATTTGGACATTTGTCTTATAACTTTAGTCTTTCTGTGCTCATGAGAGCAGAGACACGGGGAAGCAATCCTGTGCCAGCTTGTCTTCTGTTGTGTTTGCAGTACTTCTCATCCTTGGGGAGAAGCCTAGGCTCCCCACTTCCTGGGGTCCCCTGCCAGCTATGCTCCAATATGAATTACGCCCAAGGCACCACTTGCAGAGAATCTGGAATGCAGATCCAGCAGCAGCCAGGGACTGTTGACAGATTCCTGATGAGGCTTTCCCAGGCTTTCCCGGGGAACACCATGAGTCATTTTCTAGGTTGCTGCAGGAGATGAGGATGTGCAGCCACAGCTGTGCTGTGTCGTCTGTTCCCAGAGTTCCTGCAAACTAGAAGCCCTGTTCTCTGTCACCTGAACTTCTGCAGTCCACTCAGCATGGGTGCCACAGTTGCTTCTGCAGAGCGAGTGGCCTGTCTTCCTGCCTCAGTGACTCCTCTCTCTCTCTTTGCAAATGCCAACATAGACTGGAAGTCTGCTTTCTAATCTCCTAGGTGCTTCTCAATTCAGTCACGGTCTTGGCTGCTCAACCTTTTTAGCTTAACTGAAAACAAGTAGCAATCATACTACTTTTTTTTTTCTTCTAGGGAATACTTCTCTGCCATAGGTGACAGTAACACCTACAGGCATGCACTTCGAAGTTGTTTCTGCATTGAGTCTGGAAAGGCTGAGGGCTATTCTTTGGTCTTATTTAGTTCCTTTGTCTCATCTAATCTTCTTTATTTGTTTTTATATTTCATGTTCTTGCCCTCATATATTCTTCTCTGTTCAACATGCCTGTATATTAATAGTACTAGTAAAAGCGTATGTTTCTAGCTCTTAATACCTGGTGTGTGTGTGTGTGTGTGTGTGTGTGTGTGTGTGTGTGTGTGTGTGTGTGTGTGTGTGTGTGTGTGTGTGTGTGTGTGTGTGTGTGTACACATATCTGCTTCACTTGATCTTTAGGACAACTTAGAACTTCCAATAAAATGGAATTGTTTTTACTTTACACTGCAGAAACTTGAGCCCCAGGTAGGTTCAGTGACATTTTGAAGACCACTAGGGAGTTAGGGCTGGTGTTAGGATTACAACTGAAAACTTTTTAATCACTAGTAATATTCTCCTGGGTGACAAACTAAGATGACAGCTAACAGGACATGGCTTTCCTGAGACGGGAAAGTGTCTGGCAGCATAAGCTCCATGTATCTAGGTTGTCATCATTTCTTCCTGATAGACAGAATCCCATTGCTTCGATTTTTACTCTCAGCTGAACACAGCAAGCTCAGTGGTGGCTGTAGGGTTATTGGGGCAGTCTTGCACTTCCTTTGAGCCTAATAGCCTTGGTATACGGGGTGAGTAGAAAAGTAATGAGGATGACAAGATGTCATTAATGCTGACAACATTTCAGCAGCCAATACTAATTAGTAGGCTAGTCTCTAGCAAGTGACTAATCAAATAAGAGGACCTCCCACACTGCTAATTGATCCATTTGGCAATGTCACTTGAAGGGCACCCAGCTGAGAATCCCAAGGACTTAAATGTTTACTTGTTCAATGATAAGCTTTTCCAAGAAAAGATAAAGGCAGTGGGTTAGATTTGCAATGACAGACTGCAGGCTATTCTTATCATATGCATGGCTGTAGAACTCAGTTCTAAGTATTTCTTCTCTTCTGAAAAAAAAAAAAGATGCAAAAAAGAGCCAGATTTCTACCAGAATAAACAAAAAAATTCCAACTCAAAAAGCCATGGATTCTATTAGCCAAGTTAACATTTTCACTCAAATATAGTACTTTTAAATATAAAAAGATAAGGAAAAATATGTACCTTGCAAAAAGTCAGAGCAAGGCAAATGGAATAGTTATGGCCACTCTCAAAGATAAAGATATCATAAGTGACTGAAATAGAGGTATGTGTGTGTGTTTGCATACAGAACATTATAAACAAATATTTAATGGACCACTTGTGAATACAACAAATCTAATTTTGAATTTTAAAAAAGGCTTTTTCACTAGACTATGCACAGTTGCCACAACAAAGTCCACTGAACGTGGAACCTGTGGCTTGTGAGATTATCTTTTTTCACTCGGCAGGATGGAGACCCCAACCCACTAAGTGAGTGTGTGAGCATTCATTGTAGGTTAGCCATGAGTCCAGGTCTCATTCACTAAGGAGCAAAACTGTTGTGATTCCCAGCCACACCCTAGCTACATGACCACACATGTACTGTCCATCAGTCAGGCAGAATGCTTCGTCACTGCAGGGCCTTACATCTTATGTAATCCATGGGCCGTGTGTGTGGTATAGCTGCATAAACCCATATGCAAGTGTTGGGGGGTTGTCCTATAAAAGCAGATTCCACTCGTCCCCACTCCCCTTCCACACTGTTTCTAGTAGGCCCATAGCACAATCTCTTTTCCCTCTCCTAATAGAAACTCTTAAAGTGGGTTCTGTTGTACCTTCTGTTTTCTCCTGCCTGGTAAATAGCACTGCAAACAAACAACAAAGACATTCTAGGTCAAAAGGACTGAATTTAAACACCAGACTCCAGATTTGCCACTCTGGAGTTGCAGAATAATGTATCGGGTATTATTTTGGAAACCATGATTTTTACTTAAAAATTTCACACCTTTTCGAAAACATAAAATTGAACAGTTGTTTAATCATTTAGTATTATACATAGCTTATGGTGATTAATGAATAAACATTCCCTTCAGTTTTCCAGAAGTCTTGTAATAATCAGAACTTTGTGCGAAGCCCTCAAACCCAGCACTTGCCTTTCTCTTCCGGCTTCTAATTTCCCTAACTGTCACCAGGGACCCACCTCTCTGGAGAGAGTGTCCAAGTAGTGGGGAAAGAGGATTATTATCCCGAACATCTGGAGTAGCACATGTGGTAAGTGCACTCAGGCTTGCCCTCACAACTTTCAGGTTACACAGAAAGGACTTAAGGGTGGCTTGAAATCACTGCTCTAATTTTGATCTGTGTTTGCCCCCAGGGATCCAGATGCTGAAGTCTTCTGCTTAGCACTACCAGGAGACTGCAGAACCTTTAAGAGGTGGGCCTAATGGAGGGTTAGAGGTCACTGGCAGTGGACCTCAAAGGAGATTGCAGGGCTATCGTTGTTCTCTCTTTCATTTTCCTTTTCTGCCATAAGGTGAACAGGTTACATGGCCATGTATATCATCCAGGATGTGCAACCAGCCTGGAAATTCAATTAGAAAGTCTTGTAGGAAGTAGGGTAGTAACTGACCATGAACAGAGACTTTCAAAGCTGTAAGTCAAAGTAAATATTTTCTTTAAGTTAATTATTTCAGGTATTTTGTTACAGTATCAGGAACCTAACAGCTGCTTTTGCATTGGTGTTTCCCTTCAACAGTGCCTACTATGTGATGCCAGAGACCGGAAGTGGGTGGTCTCCCTTCTGTCCCATACCCCAAATATGGAAAAAAAAGTTTAAAGTAGGTTTTAATTGTTGGTTTTGCTCTAAGGGGTAAGAAACTCTTTAAAGGCAACAAACTTGTATATGAATTCATTCACTGGGAGTCATCTTGATAATACTAGTTACCTCTCAATAAGTACCATGACTAGATTATCCATTTCACAATAACTGCTTGTTGGGTGTATGTGTTTTTCAACCTAACATGTCCCTAATCCCTGATATCCTGAGCCTCAATGAGTATTTCTGATTTTTATGAAGCCCCGATAAAGATGATGGTAGCAACAGACACAGCCTCCCTTACTCTCTCTGAGCCTCCCACATTGAGACGGGTGAGTTCTGAGTGGAAGCAACATGAAGGAAATGAGAAAGAATCACATTTTTGTTCAGAGCAAACTGAGTAAGAAGAGTGGCCTGTTTGCTTGGCTGCAAAGGAATACAGTCTCCTTAAAAAGCAGCCCTCTGCCAAGTTTTTGGCTTCTGTTTGTTGTTGTTTTAAAGGTAAACACAATTAAGAGAGAAAATAGCAAGTCTTTAAAAGCACAGCTGAGTGTTTATGTTTTCCTTCTGAAGCTTCTGGGCTTGTTTCTGTGGCTCTTATTTACCATGGAACATCACAACTGCTCAACACCCCCAGATAACTTTGCTGTGGCTCAGCTACAGATGGGAAAAAAACCCTTTTCTTCACAATGTCCACCTTTTCAAGATTCCTTTGCAATTCTTTCAAGTTTGAATGCCAAGGTTACAATGTCCTCTCCTGTTTCTGAGAAGGCGGTTTTGTGCCCTGAAAACTTCGTTATCACATCTTCCAGGGACACAGGTTGCACTACCTGATGGCATCTTAGTGGCGTCACCCCAGATAAGCAGCTAGGGAACTGTACCGACAACAGGACCCCCAAATGTGTTAATTTCTGTTTCAGCACATTCCCATGTATACTCTATGGATTTGTTTTGCCAGAGAGACAAGCTTAACTCTTACCTGTATGTTAGTGATAGCTCCCCTGGCCACCTCTTAGTCCACTGCAAAGCTGCTAATTCATTGGATTCTTGTATTTCATACCTGTGTGGAGCCAAAGCTAAAACTAATTCCAACAAATTAAATTTCTAAATCAAAACTCACAGTGTATGACAACTCATTTGAACTTCTTGGCAATGTGACAGGAAAAGAAAAGTCCTGGTGCAGAATTAACACAGTGTCCTAACTCTGCTGTAAATACCATTAATCAAGTCACATCTGGAGCCCCTGCTTCATGGACTCAGTGATCTACAGAGCACTCTTACTGGGACATATTGCAGCTTGCATAAGGCCTCACTGCAGGCAACTTTTTAAAGGTAAAACATAACCTTATGATTAGAAAGCCCTTTGGGACACCTGGAAGATTCTTTGGAGATAGAGTCCATAGCTCTCTTAGTATTTCATAGTTTGAAGCATTCAAGAAAGATGGGCCGGGCAGTGGTGGCACACACCTTTAATCCCAGTACTCAGGAGGCAGAGGCAGGCAGATCTCTGTGAGTTCGAGGCCAGCCTGGGCTACAGAGTGAGTTCCAGGAAAGGTGCCAAAGCTACTTAGAAATAATAAAGTTTAAAATGGACCCATGTGCTCAAAGATATTCCGGACCTGTAACTGTCTGGTGTCCCACACTAGGTGAACATCCACTGAGAACAAACTGGCTATACTCACAGTCATGGCTGTGGAGGACTGTGGGAGTGCTTTTACAGTATACATAACATACGTTGACTCACAAACATGTCAGGTACATGCTGTCCAATAGCAGAGCTAGTAATCCATATCCTCTTCCCCATGACAACCATCACTGTCTCTCTGGCTTGCATTGTGTGCTTTGCTCTTGTTTCTGCCCAGATCAAAGTGCCTGGTGAATTTGTTCTGTGCAGGTCACATTTCAAAGCATACACTTACAGTCCTTCTTAACATGGTGGAAATAATGGCTCCCACCAACGCCCACATCTCCTTAATCCTTGGAGCCTAAGACTCCAATTTCCTCCTTGGCAAAAGGAACTTTTATGAGGAGGCTAATCTTGAGATAAGATGATCATAGAGGTCACTGTGATCTTCAAAGTCCTGAGAGAGGAAGGAAGAGGGCAGGTCTCAGAGTGGAGATAGGATGGTGGTAAGCAGTGTTGACTGATGTGCTTTGAAGATGGAAGGTGAAGCCACTACCCAACAAATGCAAGTCTCTACAAGCTTGGGACACCAAAGGACAGGCTCCCACCTAGAACCCCAGGAGGAATGCCCTCTGCTAACGCCTCTTTTTAAGCAGTAAGCCCTGTATTTAGACTTCTGAGCTACAGAAAATGGTGTTATAAATGTGTGTGTGAGGCAACCATGCTTCCATTGATTTCCTGCAGCCATAGTGGGAAGCCTGCCCACTTTGCTCCCTGTCTCCTCTCATTTCCTAAAACACTGGGATAAGCTGGGCTTTGTCAGCAAGCATGCCTTACAGCCCCTCAGCCTGCAGCTCCTGTGCAGCAGCCTGACACAATGCATGGTTCCCCTCCACATCTCAGGTAACCTTCCTAAGACTATGTCAAAGGCCCTCTCACTTCCAGACAATATCAATAAACAGCCCTCCTGCTATTACTTTGAACAAAGATTTAACTTTCTGGAAAAAAATATATATATATTACTTCCCCAAATGAACTTCTCCAGAGCTTATGTCATAGTAATTTCTTATTTTACTTAGAATTCCTAGTATGATATCACATGCAAAATGTGCTGAAGACACTAGATGTGCATTTATCTGTCTGTTATTTGTAAACTGAGACACACAAATTAATGATGTAAGAGCATTTACTATATGCTGCCTCTTCACAGCAACTTCCCAAGATCAACAGTGCACACTACCTCTTTTTTTTTTTTTTTGAAGCAGCATTCTAGAATGGCTGTGATGAACAGTGGGAAACAAAAATATAGGTAAAAATATTATAAAGATAATAGGAAGTTAATGGCTGAACTAGAGAAGGCATTCCCCAGAGGCACATTCTCCAGAAAAACCACAATGCTTTAGTACAACTGTAACAATATAAAAATGGATTTCACCTTTAAATTGTAGCACTTTTAATGAGACATTTATGTGGCCTGTGGCCTCCAAGCTGTGTTCAGACACTCAGGACATTTTCCAATAAAGTGAGAGAAGAGACAATGATAGACATTCCCATTATTTTTAAAACCAAGAACCTTTCCAACATTGATCTGAAATTAAAGATAACAACCTCTTCTACAAAACTCCAAGAACACATGTTAGTTCCTGCCTGAAGAGGGGGTTGTATGCCATAAAGAAAGACACACAGACACACAGGTACACAGTCATGTACACACACACATACTTGCATGCACACACACACAAAAATACATAAATTAGTGTAAGTTTAAAAAGAGTCAGAGTCTTAATAAACTGCCAAGGTTTACATCCAAACTCCCTTTCTTCATGGTTAGATGAACTTTCAAGTCTCTCTGGGCCCCTATCCTGGGGATAATAGAAATACCTACCTCACATTTCAGTTGGAAGACTGAAATGACCTAATACATACAAAGTTATCAGTAGAATGCCTGGCATACTGAATCCTTCTGAAAGATAAGCTGTAATTACTGTCATCTCTGGAGCTCATTTTAGGTTACTTACATAACCTTCTGGAACACAAACCAACTGAACCTGCTTAAAGATAAATGGGAAGAAAGTGCATGGAGAAGAGAATCACCCCCATAGGATTAAAGCTAATGTTTGAACAGTAGGCCTTGAGGTAAGCTCTATCAAATGTTATGACATGATTCCTACCTTCATCACTAGCATTGTGTGTGTGTGAGTGTGTGTGTGTGAGTGTGTGTGTGTCTGTGTGTGTGTGTCCGTGCCACTGTGGGAGTAGCAAATGGGAGGATAAAGCCCTCAACTTTTCTGGTAACTGGATGGAAGCTAAGCACCTTCTATGTGGCACACCTCCAGTATCATTGTCAGTTACCACAGGATCAGGAAGGAAATATGTATTCTAGGACTGTGAATGGATCATGCTTGCAGAAAGAGGGTTGTCATGTTTGAAGCCAAGAGCAGTGATTCTGGAAAGGAGAAAGAGCAAGCAATTGAAGGGATCCAAAAGAACCTTGGGAGAGGCTGGCACTGATCCATGTCTTATCCTGGGTGGTGGTTGCACAGATCTGTTTTGGCGATAATTCACTGATCTTCACATTTGTAAGCTTACCATAACCACACTAACATGTTTACATGAAGGAGGCTTAGAAAAGTTCTCATTGGAAACCTCCAGCAAAGTGTGGATTTATACTTGTATTATATATTGTTCTAGTGCTGTGATAAGACACCATAATCAAGGCAATTTCTACGATACACAGTGTATTTGAGCTTCTGGCTCCAGAGTGATTAGAATCTACTGTGGTGGGGAAGCACAGAAGCAAGTGGCAGGCATGGTGACGATAAGATGCTGAGGGCTTACGTCACACAAGGAAGAAGCAGAGGGAGTGAACTAGATCTTGATTTTTAATCTCAAAGCCTGATGCCAGTGACATACGTTCTGCAGGAAGGCTGTACCATGAAACCCCTCAAACAGAGGCACCCACTGGTGACCAAGTGTTCAAACACCGGAGACTATGGGGAACATTTCTTGTTCGAAAACCATAATACCCATAATTCTCAAACTAGGCACTAAATCCTAGAGCCTTCCTAAAGATCTGCTGCCTTTACAGTGGACGGCCAAAGATGGAGTCTTCTGAGTCACTAGCGGCTCAAGGTTTGTCTGTTAGAATCCGGAATGCAGCTAGAAGGAAGAGCTTTAAAGTAAGACTCTAACATTTAAAAAATTTTTAATTTTTTTCCATTTTTCCTTTATTGAAAATAGATTCTTTTCTTATATAATATATCCTGACTGTAGTCCCCCCCCCCCTCTTCCCTGTTTATTTTTACCCCCCCCCTCCTCTCCAGATCCACTCCCTTTCTGTTTCTCCTTAGAAAAGAGCAGGTGTTTAAGAGATAACAACCAAATATGACAAAATGAAATATAATAAGAAATTAAAAATAATATCAAAGTCAGAGAAGGCAACTCAAGAGAAGGAAAAGGGCCTTAAGAAGAGGGGGATACTGGACAGGCAGGAGGAGGGAAGAGGGGGATCTTTGGTATGTAAAATGAATAAAAATGTTTCTTAATAAAGAAAACTTACATCAGCAGGAAAAAGAAAGAGCAGGCACAAGAGTCAGAGATCAACTTGTTCCCACTCTCAGGATTCCTATAAAAATACTAATCTAAAAGCTATAATATATATATGCAGAGGACCTGGTGCAGACTCCTGTCAGCCCTGGGTGCTGTTTTAGTTTCTGTGAGCTCATATATGCCTTGTTTAATTGCTTGTTTAATTGAGGGCCTTGTTCTGGAATCGTCCATCCCTTCTAGCTCTTACACTCTTTCTGCCTCCTCTTCCACAGGGTTCCCTGAGTTCTGAGGGGTGGGTTTTGATGGGGACATCCTATTTAGACTCTCTCTCCCCATAATGTCTGGTTGTGGGTCTCTGCATTTGTTCCCGTTTGCTGCGGGAGGAAGCTTCTCTGATGATGACTGGATAAAGCACTGATCTTAGGTCTCTGGACTATCTAGTCTCCAGTTCTTGGTCATCCAAGAAATGTTGAGTATGGGTTCCATATTGTGGGGTAGGCTTTAAGTCAAATTAGATGTTGGTTGGATACTCCCACAACTTCTGTGCCACTATTACCCTAGCATATTACGCAAACAGGACCAATTGTAGGTCAAAGATTTTGTGGCTGGGTTGGTGTTTACATTTCCCTTTTGGTAGCCTGCATACAGAATACCCCCCTCCCTGGGACCAAAGACACTAACAGCCCCTTTATAATAAAACTCCTGGAGAGATTAGGAATATAAGGGACATATCTAAACTTAATAAAGGCAGTCTACAGCAAGCAGCAGCCTATAGAATGGGAAAAGATTTTTACCAATTCTACATCTGATAGAGGACTGAAACTTTAAAATTTTAAACCGTGAAAATCAATTATGACATCAAAGATCCTAATATACTACTTTTCCTGGAAGTACTGATTTTCTCAGGTAGTATCTTCAAGTGGGAAAGGTTTCTAACCTCACATTTACTGCATCCTTCCCCCCCACCACCACCACAAAATAGTGGATATAAATCAACTTAGACAGTGCTTCTTAAGAGAAAAAGTAAAGCATCTCTTCACCTATGATAGCTTTTCTGCAATGGGCCTTGGGGATTTACTCTCATTATTATTATTTGGATCAGTAAGCCCAATAATGACTAGATATGTTCTTCCGTTTTTCTCCTTGGATTATACACATGAGGAGGGCAGATACTAAGTTTGAGGTTTCTCAGTATACATCTGGTGACAGACACACATCTGTGCCCATGGAAGAGTGAAGGAATGGTGTTTAAATATGAGTGAGCTGAGTTAAGAAACAACAGACTAAAGAGAGTTAAGAAACAGGAGCTGTCAACAAAGGACAGCGGCGTGTTCTCCAGTGAAGGCAACCATCTAGATGTCCCTGCTGCCTCTCCCTGGAGGTTCCTCATTTGTCATTTTCCCAGATGACTAGTCTGGGCAGCCAACATTCACTGAGCAGCAGCTAATTCTGGGCCCGTGCATGGACTTGGAATAATCTAGAGGCGCTCTCAGACAAATTTCTAGTTGTCGTCTGAACAGATATGAACTGTCATAAATAACAAGTTTGAATTACAGTGTTAGGTAGGATTCATGTCCTTGACTAATTTTCATAAATCATAATTTGTGTTTGAGTAATGGATATTTTCACTACCCACAGGGTTGCAGATAAATCATCCTTTGTTTACATGTCTAATTTGCTTTCAGCCAATCATGAGAATTTTACAAATCACACCTTTTCGGATGCCTTTCTATTTTATGAACCAATAAAAATTTACAGTAACTTATGTTTCCCTGCCTTGTTGTATACTAAACAAGCTTGTGACAGAATACATCTGCATCTGACATTGCTGATGTCATTACTCGCCACTTTTCTAACTCCTTTGTGTTCCTCTAGTTAACCCCTCATTTCTCTAGGGCTGATGTAGTATATATATATTTTTTAATTCACAGTTAGAAATGCTTGTGGGTATTTTTGAAATTTCTTTTAGATTAATGCATGTGTGTGAGTCAGTTTATACACAGATGCACATTGCCTGTGGATGCTCATGGAGGACAGAAGAGAGTATCCTATGTTCTCCTCTATTATTTGTTGCCTTTTACTAAGACAGAGGTCTTTCCATGAACCTGGGGTTAAGACTTTCTTTGCTAGGCTAGAAGCCAGCAGGCTGCAGTGATCTTCCTATCGCTCCCTCTCTGCCTGCCTTGGAGCTAGGGTTAAAGACGTTTGCAAGGATGCCTGGTTTGTGACTGGGGTTCTGGCATCTGAACTCAAGTCCTTATGCTTGCAGAGCAATGGGTCTTAATCACAGAACTGTTTCTCCAGCCCCCACCCCCATTGGCCATTACTCCATGTCCACTGATGCAGGTGTCAAACAGGTAAGAACCAAGGAAAACATGGCTTCCATACCATTTAACTGAATAACACTGAGCCTTATCTTAAAAGTTGATAATAATCAGGGTTGGGAATTTAGCTCAGTGGTAGCTCAAGGCCCTGGGTTTGATCCTTAGCTAAAAAAATGAAGAAAGAAATGCTTTGGTTTTTAGGCCGGGCGGTGGTGGTACACGCCTGTAATCCCAGCACTTGGGAGGCAGAGCCAGGCAGATCTCTGTGAGTTCGAGAAAAGGTGCAGAGCTACACAGAGAAACCCTGTCTTGAAAAAAAAAAAAAAAGTTGATAATAATCAATAATAAAAAGCAGGTTAAGATTCATTAAAAATATTGCATTTCATTGCTTTGTTTAAAAAAAAGTAAACTGATTGCGAATATAAATTCATAGATCTCAATATAGCTGGGAATGGTTGCAAGTTGAGAACAACCAAGAAGTCACACAGAGAAGCAAAAAGACTCATTAGGCTTTTTTTTTTTTTTTAAGTTTCTGTACTATAAGAAAATTGAGAAATTTAAATGGAAATCTGTGAGTTAGGAAGATGTAAGCTCAGTGTGTTTTGACTAAATGAGAATCTTGTAATTATGTACTTGGGATGGACTCATAAACACTACAGTGCAGAAGAGACCTGGTTCTTGTAAGTATTCTCTGGAGCTTGAGGCTTGGCTGCCTTTGCTTTTTGAGCTGTAGTTTTCTCACAATCCTCCTTCTATCCTGGCAAGTGTGTGGCACAATTCCAGTTCCACAGAGATGCTTCCAGAGCCCCAGTTCTTAGGGGACAGTCAGTACTGAGGAGCTCCAAAAACAGAGAAATCTCTATGGGCTAGAAGAGGGTGGTCAAAAATTTTGTCGAAGAGGGAACTCTTGACCTGCATTTGAGTGGGCTGCATTTGAATGGCAAGATACAGATTTCAAGTGTGCTTTTGTTTTCAGTTTTTTAGAAGGAAAAAAAAAAAAACAACAAAAAACAAAAACCAAGCAGAAAAAGTCCAAGAGGAAAAGGAGAGCTAAAGTTAGATACATCTTTTGATCAGAAGCAATTCTAAGTTTGTGAACTCTAAAACAGCCCCAAATAGGGCAAGGCATCACTCTGTGCAACAACATGCCTCATATGTACCCATGTTTTCCTATTGTGCTCATGGGGCCAGTGAGATATTAATGCTTAAACAAAAGAGTTCTGTGAGCCAAATACTCAGGAGCCTCTTTCCCAAGTTAAACAAGGTTGAACAGTTTCTTTTGCACCTTCTCAGCATCATTGTGAGCATGTACTGAAAGACAGGGGACATACCTTAGAGGTTTTTCACATAGAACCATCAATTTTGAGCCTAAAATGGGAATTCAGTAGACTAATGTTGATTAATCAAGAGCTTATTTATTTATAGAATACAAAAGTACTTAAAGATTAATGTGAGTTTAGATATGTCTACACAATAGGCAAGGCTGTGTGCTGGGATTTATAGCATATTTTCACAGTGAATCAAATCTAAACATTCTCCTAGAGCAGGCTGAATCACACATAGATAGTTACCAGGTCAGAGGAATTCCTTCTTCCCTCCCTCCCTTCTTCTTCTTTTCCTCCATCCCTTTCTCCCTTGCTGTGGATTCATTCTTGGTTAAAGAAAGTCAGGTTTGATTGAGGAAGACCCCCTGAAATTCTGACCACAGACATAAAAAAAATAAACCTAAAAGAACTACAGGACACATGATATATATTTTACCTGCTCAAATACATAACAAAAAAATCACCTTTGGCTGACTGTACAATGCACAGTCTACTTTGTACTTATGCAGATATGTATGCTACCTTTAAAAGTTTATGTGCTTTTAGAGCAAGGGGATCAGACACCAATGAAAATGAATGGCCCAAGTGATCCAACATCTCAAAGTGCCTCTGTTACAATCCCCTCAGAATTCTACATCCAGAATAGCTTCACAACTGCTGGCTCACAAAATATTCCAGTCAGGATGTAACCATAATCCTGAATTTTCTCAGGGTCTCCTCAGAATCATCAGTATCCAAAACCAATTGGAAGTAGTCTAGAAAACCATGCTCATATTCCCCCCCCCCACAAAATGGGTTATGGATAGTTATTATCATTTAAGAGGGATTGGTGACAAGTTGTTATTAATAATTGTCAGGAATAAAGCTGAACAATGGAGATTAGATTCAGAAATCTCTTTCTGAAAAGAAAAAGGGGGGGATATAGAAATGATAGCATAAAAGAGTAGATTATTAAATCTATTTTAATTCAAAAACAGCTATTAATCTTAAATATTTTGCATTGGTATGGATTTTAGTTTATTGATACAAATTTAAAGTTAATTTTGTTATACTGTATGTATAGTTCTACTCTTGTTCAAGGTATTGTGCTTATGCAGCTCATTTAAAAATGTAATGTATAATTAAGAAATACAGACTAATAGTCATCTATAATAGTCAAACTTATAGGCATGTTAGGTATGTTTTCAGTCATACACAGATATATTTAGATAGGTAGATGGTTTTCAAACACTTCAAAGACCTACAGAATATGGCATTTAATATGTTTAATAATCTACAGCTTTTCATGACAGTAAGACACATATGCTCCCAATAGCACCAATCTACTTCATAGAGGATGATGGTCATGGAAGAAACTCTATATGAAGCTTGCTTTCTTTATGGCAAAGCTAGCCATGTGGGCAAAGAAACTGTCCTTGCTAAAATTTCTGACAATATATTGTCCAAACTGGACCAGCAGGATGCAAGAAAAGTGACTGCCAAACTTTGCCAAGACAAGGTAGGACAGTCCTTCAAAATTCCCTGCTTCACAGGAAAGTCTGTCAGATATTCTAGACCTGTAGGCCAGAGTTGGATGCCCCAACATTACAGAGAAACTTTGGGTGACTGTCCAGGCAGCCTGATTTCCTTATCATTAGTTAACATTTCATCCTTCTGCGGTTTTTGATGGAGTTGAAGACTAGATAGTTAAAGTTATAGTTTTCCTTAGTTATGATTAAAAAAATAGGTATAAAACTTTAAACTCACCAAGATAAAATAGATAGTTGAGTATTTTCTCTAAATTTGCCAAATACAAATGGACTGGATATTGTAATTGTAATTCTTACTTAATAACTACTTTGTTGTATATAGTTTTACTATGTTAAGGTCAAAACTTCCCTTTTTAATTAGACTAAAGTGAGAAATGGTATGGAATAATTCTTCTGTACACTGTGAAGATTTGTCCCTGTGATTGGTTTAATAAAGAAGCTGATTGGCCAATAGCTGAACAGGATAAAGTTAGGTGGGAAAGCCAAATTGAGAATACTTGGAAAGAAAAGGGTGGAGTTGTAAGAGAGATTCCAACCAGCCTCTGAGCAAGCAGGACATGTAACAAGCCACAAGCCATGTGGCAATGTATAGATAAAAATATGGTTTAATTTAAGTATAAGAGTTAGATAGTAACAAGCCTAAGCTGTTGGCCTGTCATTTATGATTAATATAAATGTGTGTTTACTTGAGAGCAGCTACAGGACAAGAAAACTTCTGTCTATACTCCCTCATTCAACTAGTATGAATTTCCAGTTAAAATTTGGCTCTAACTTCTGCTAGTTTCTACCAACCTTGATTTGGGTCTATTTCTAGAGTGCAGGCTGCACATTGGGTTGCCCCATGTCACTCCAAGTTGGAGGAGTAGTCTTGACTATTAATGTACCAAATATTAAATACTGCTGTAAAACTTTTGTGTTAGCTTCAGAAAAAGGGGGAAGAAAATTAACACTGTTGAGTACTTGCTTTTGTCAGAGACAATAAATCCTTCCTCTGTGTTTTTTGATTACATATTGATAATAATGATATAAAAGTAGACAATGTCCTTCTGTTTTATAGATAAGAAAATGATATTTCAAAAGCTTAAGCTTCCAGGCTCTACAGTGATCTGGGTGAAACCATGAATTTGCACATGGATCATTGTGTTGAAATCTCCTACTTCTTTTAAATTGTTTCATTTAACCCTGTGTGTCTTAGTTTTCTCATTTATAAACAATATGATAATTCTACATACCTGTAGGAGTGCTATAAATTCTAAATAGCTCTATAGTATTAATAGAAATTACATAAATAAAATTTCTCAGACTGGTACTGGATATAAAGCAAACTATAATTATTACAACTACTGTTGCTACTACTTCAGATCGTCCAGCTAGCATCGGGGATGGTTCACATGTTAAAATTGGTCTATGGGCTTTTTATTGTACACCAAGTCAGTATCCATCCAGACATAACACATCTAGAGCACTGTGAGCAGAAGGGTGAGCAAGGGCATCAACAAACAACTGTATCTGAATCTTAGGGAGCAGGGTGTTGCTACACAATCTGGATGAATTGGCAGCTGTCTCTGAACCTCATCCTTGATGATAATAGGGATGTTAGAATCTGTACTTCAAGGTGGTTATGGACATTAGAGCTAAAGCATTTAAATATTCCCATAGGAACAGCAACCTTCCTAGTCATAGTAAAACTAAGTGATGCCAAGCAGGGTCAGGCTAAGACCCAGTGTTCTGGATCCAAATCCAGAACATTTTCCTGCACCAGAGTTGGGCTGGAGTCTTTGTTAGAGTACTATGAAAACAAAGGCAAATTAAGACTAATTCATCAATGAAATATGTTAGAGATTCCTTCAAGGAGGGAACCATTGGAAGTGAAAGCACTTCTGGGGCAGAGCACCTGCTTCCTGAGCACTGCGTCGGTCTCTTTTCTTGCTCACTCCTCTCCTCTTTGTAATCATTTTTCTGTTCTGAGTTTTACATTACTTCCCTGAACAGCATTTATATGGCATTTTTGTCTCAAGTACACCCAAAAAGCTGAAAAGCTGAAGCTGGAGGAAAACTGGAGAAAATGAGGCCGGCGTGACTGTTTCTAGGCAGCCAGGCTTATCTGTGTGACACATCCCTGACCGGAGATAATGGTCCAGCTGGAAAGGTTTCCACTTGGGACTCATGTCTGTCCTCACTCTCATCCTACTGGCTGGCAGATCTCAGCAAGAACATCTGGAGAATTCTGTTTACTACAGATCTTGTGCATGGAAGATACAATGCTACAATATGACTCTCCAGATTCTAAAAAAGAACAACCCAAACTGAAAATGGAATTTCTCTTCCCTCCCCCATTTAACAGATAAACCAGACCTAAACTCATAGAAATTTATTCTGATCTTTTTTTTTTTTTTTTAAAAAATCTCACTTCATGTCATATACATTTGAGGAAGTATTAAGTTATGGTTTGCTTTCCCAGACTCTTATAGGGTCTTCTGTAATCCATGCCTATTATCACTTTTGTAAAATTTGAAAAATACTTCTTCCTTTCCAATTTGTATCCCCTTAATCTCTTTATGTTGTCTTATAGCTCTGGCTAAAACTTCAAGTACTATATCAAGATAGTTCTGAGGTATTGTGTGTCTGTGTAATCACAAATCCTAGGCTTATATAATTTATAAACTGGGTTTTTTCCCCTTTCACCACCTTATTTCTTCACACCTGTGCCCCTAAGACACCTTCTGTGACCTCTCTGATGGCAGCATGTTGAAAGAATGAAAGGCCATCATCATAAATGCTTCTGGGTCCCCTTCTGTTTTCTGTTTACTCCTTCAGTGATTCCTATTATTTTGCTACACAGGCCACGAGGACCAGCCTCTGCCCACCATTCTATCAGCCCACACTTACAATAATGGCATTTAAAATGGCACCAGAATTCCTCTGAAGGTCTGGAATACATTCCTGGGGAAAAGAAAGTGGGAAATCCTGAGTGTGCGACTGTTCAGTAACTCAAGAAAGAAAAGAAGAAGTACATGCTATATTGTCTGAACAAATAAATCAAATTTGTATTTGGGATTTTAAGAGGGCATGCTGAGCAGAGTGGAGGGGGCTAGAAGAGACAGACTGAGCATAGACAAGGACTTAGGAGGAAGACTGAAAAATGTTCATAAAAAATACTGAATGGCAGAGGTGTCCAAAATTTGATACTAGTACTAGTCTGTCCCTTCTAAGATGTTAAACATTTCTACTATCTCATAGCTGTTCTATGGGATATGGGCATGGGGACAATCATGGGTATATTTTCTTTCCCTGTGTATCAGTGTGAGAACACAATGAGCTTATGTAGATATAAGAGCTCAAGGCAGAAGTGACTGAGATCGTCTGTGTCAGCCCAGCAAGAGGACTCAGTAGGTAAAGGTGTTTGCTTCATGGCACCGGCAACCTGAGTTCAATTGCCAGAACCTGTGTAGAAGTGGGAGAAGAGAACTGACTCTACTAAGCTTTTGTCTGACCTACATATGAACACCATGGCATATCCTGTCCCAACACTGCCCCTCCAAAAATAAAAAAAAAAAGTGCTCTGAAAATATGCCAGAATCATAGTATGTACAAAACTTAGATCAAGGACCTTAATAACTTTCTAAATAAAACTAAAGCACAACTTTTTTAAAAGCTGAACAAATTGGGCTTGATTAAAAATGAAGAAAGTTTGAGCAAATAATGCCACTAAGGCAACAGAAAAGAGCCTGGGAAGATCATGGGGAGGGGTGAACTGTGGTCACAGGAATGCAGCTGAAGAGGCACAAGTCAGACTAATCCTTCAGAGAACAGTAGGAGAAATATATTTGACCACACCTATTAGAACATTTCTAAACAGCTAGTGGAAAGAATGTTAAACATTCTAAATGCAAAGAACTGAGAGACATCTGTGGCAATAGATACAAAATTACCTTGAGCTAAGCATTACATACTGCATACATAAATTGAGGCACCACAACACACTCCATCAGTCTACATAACTTATCCATTATGGATTAAAATATACTTTAAAATGACTGTGGAAACATACCTACAGACCGAAGATGTTTACTTTATAATCAAGCATTTATAAAGAATTTGTATATGCAATGTCTGAAGAATTCTCACAACTCACTAATGAAAAGACAATTGATTTGAAAAATGTGAAAAGGATTTGAACAGGCATTTGTGGTGGGTATTGTGTTCCCTGAAATATTGTGTGTTCCCCGAAATAAACATATCTGGGGTCAGAGAACAGACAACCACTAGAACAGAGCCAGAAATGGTGGCTAGAAAATAGGGAAGAGTAAGCCATAACAGAAGTTGGGCGGTGGTGGTACACACCTTTAATCCCAGCACTTGGGAGGCAGAGCTAGCCAGATCTCTGAGTTCAAGGCCACTTTAGAAACAGCTAAGCATGGTGACCCACGCCTTTCATCCCAGGGAGTGGGGGCAGAAAGAAAAAGGTATATAAGGCGTGAGGACCAGGAACTAGGGAGAAAAAACACGTAGTTAGTTAAGCTTTGGAGCAAGACAGTTCAGCTGAGAGCCTTTGGGATGAGGACACAGAAGCTTCCAGTCTGAGGAAACAGGATCACCTGAGGAACTAGCAAGGTGAGGAAACTGTGGCTTGTTCTGCTTCTCTGATCTTCCAGCATTCACCCCAATAACTGGCCTTGGGTTTGTTTTATTAACAAGTACCTTTAAGATTCATGCTACAGGCATTTCTCTAAAGAAGATGTATAAATTACCTGTAAGCACATGAGAATGTGTTCAGCAATAACAGGGAAGTAGATATAGAAGCCACAGTGAATTGCTCTTTCATACCCACTAGGATGGTTATAAAGCAAATACAAGGCAATAAAAATTGATGGCAGAGGTATGGTGAAGTCAGAACCCTAAGCCATGGTTGGGAGAAATGGAAAACAGTGCAGCTGCTTCTGAGGGGAGTCTGGCAGTCTCTGGATGTTAAACAGTTATCATAGGATCTGGCCTTTCTTTTCCTGGGTAGACAACTCAGAGAAATAAACATCCAAAAAGATGCATATTGCCCCAATCATTCAGAGTGAAAATAGAAATAACCCTCATGTTTCTCAACTGTTGTCATATACATCACAATGGAATATTTTTCAACTCCCCAAAGCAATGAAGCTGTGATGGCATGCTATAACACAGATGCAGCTTTGACACATGCCAAAGAACACACTAAAGGCACATTGAGTATGATGCATAGGTGTGAAATGTTCAGAATAGGTATATCTATAGAGGTAGGATACAGTGTTTGCAAGAGGCTGGAAGGGGAGGAATGCTAACTAGTGAGGGGTTTCTTTGAGGAAGAAAAAATGCTCTGAAATTACTTGATGGTGATGGGCACAACTCTAGAGCACATTAAAATTCACTCTTCTGTACACTTTTAAAAGACCAGCGTTATGACATGTGAGGTCTCAATTAGGCTGCTGCTATTTTTTTAAATAGTGGTGCTTTGGGGATTTTTTTTTTTTTTTTAAGATACTGAAGGTCAACGAGGATTTAATGCTTTTGTTGAGTATAGATTATTTCCCCTCTGTTATCCCCAGGAGCAAAGAGACTAGTGATGCTCCCTATCTGTATCATGATACTTCTAAGGTTTCCTACAGTAAACATTCTTCATCTGGGTGCTCAGCTTGGCCAACTATGTGGGGAAGCTGGCCTTCAGAAGCATAGACTGAGATGAAGTGTGATCTGCTTTCTCCTGTCCTCACTTTGGAGCCTAAACCTTACATGAGACACAGCCACCACTGAAAACTTGTTGTTACTATATGACACGTTGGCTTTTCAGCATTGTGAAATTTACGCTTTTAATTTTTATCACATCTAGTATAAAGATGAAGCAACTAGGGCCAACTTCATTTTTAGATGACACAATAGGAAGCAACTGGAGTTCTGTTCTATTGAATGATGGCCAAGGAGGCTTTGTCTCTTACCACGCATATCTAGTTAATGCAATGGGGCTGCCATGCTTATATCAGTAACAGGTTGTGGCCAAGTTGATAGTAGAAGAGTCTCCTTTTCTCAGTCTTCATCATGTGGTGTCTGCTTTGGCTGAATTAGCACAGATCTGAGAAGGACTCACATATCCACAACTCTATTTCATTTCTAGTTGAGAGGGACTCATACACATACACTGATGTTCAGGTAGTTTTCCTCTTGGTCGATTTAAATAAATGATAAACAAACAAGTAAATAAAGCTCAGAAATTTATTAACTATCTACATAATAGAGTAATGACTTCAAGGAATACTCATAATCTACCCTTGATGAGATGATTTTTATTCTTTTTTCCTCCCTAAATAGGTAGGCCTCTAGATCAGAGCCTTAAGATAGGAAATGAAACAACGACACTCATGATCTTAGCAACAATTCCACACTGGAACATCACTCATTCATGCCATCAAAATGAACCAACACTGCAAATTCTCGTATTTTGTACTCTTTTTGCTTGCTTATAAAATATTCACCTATCTGGTAACTAAACATTTATCACTACTCTACTGAAGGAGAACTATTCCCCACTGGGAAAAGGAAAAGAAAAGAAAAATCACTGGAAAGGGAGTGCTGGTTGGAACAAATTACCTTGATAAAGTTCTTAGCAAAGCTCTGTCAATAAATTCAATTTCAAAGTTCTGTCTATCATATGGGATTCATTTCAACAGAGTTTGGCATTCTCAAAGAAATAAGATTTCTCACCAATGGATAGATAGTTTTATGAAACAATTGATGCCTAAAAAGACAATCTTCACAACAATTTAAATGTTTTATTTGTGAAAGGCATCATATGTAATAATTACAATGTATATATGCATTACATAGGTAAAAGGAAGTGCTATTTCACAAATGTTAACCATCTACAAACCAAAGAAGTCAGCAGGCTAGTCCTGAACAGGAAGCCATTTATATGGTTTGAAGGAAAACCTTTGTTCTTTGGCTAGTATGACAAATGCAATTTTCACATGCAGTATTTTTCTTTGACTAATAATTTTCAGATAGAAATCAGAAACTTTTTTTTTGCTGCTGTTGTTATTGTTGTTTTTAAACAAAGAAGAGACATGAAATTTGGGAAAGTTTCAGTAAGTTCCAAAGACAAAATTAAAAAAAATATATATTTTAATTACAGAATGACTAAAGAACATCAGATTCTTTAGGATGTTAAAGACAACCTCAGAAGGAGTTGTTGAATTGAATATTCTGTCATTATAGATTAAGCATAGGAAAATCCAAAATTCAAAATACTCCAAAATCCCAAAATTTTATGAGTGCCAACATGGTACTACCAGCAGAAAACTCTACCCTTGAAATCAGGGAACAGGTCTCAGTCACAATATGGGCATACCTGTTGTGGAATATTATTTTAAGATATATTACATTTGTTTATGCTGTGGAACATTTGCTTTAATGATGCAAAGATGTGTTGCATTTTTTTTGTTGCCTTTGTTTAACTCTGTGAAGCTTTGTTACTTTGCCTGTCTAAAATACCTAATTGGTCTAATAAAAAGCTGAATGGTCAATTGGATAGCCAATAGCAAGGCAGGAGAAAGGATAGGTGGGGCTGGCAGGCAGAGAGAATAAATAGGAGGAGAAAAATAGAGAATAAAGATCAAGGAGTGAGAAAAGAAGGGGCCAGCCACACAGCCAGGTATGGAATAAGAAAGAAAGAAAAGATATACAGAAATAGAGAAAGGTAAAAGCCCAGAGGCAAAACATAGATGCTGTGGATATCATAGATGCTGTGGATATCACTCTGTATAAATAAAATACTGATTGGCCAGTAGCCAGGCAGGAAGTATAGGTGGGACAAGCAGAGAAGAGAATTCTGGGAACAGGAAGGCTGAGGCAGGGAGATGCTGCCAGCTGCCATGATGAGAAGCAGATGTTATCTTACCAGTAAGCCACGAGCCACGTGGCAACTTATAGATGAACAGAAATAGGTGAATTTAAGATATAAGAACTAGATATCAAGAAGCCTGCCACGCCATACAGTTTTTAAGTAATATAAGTCTCTGTCTGTTTACTTGGTTGGGTCGGAGCAGCTGTGGGACTGGTGGGTGAGAGAGATTTGTTCTGACCGTGGGCCAGGCAGGACCAGAAAAACTCGAGCTACAAATAGACAGGATAATTTAAATTAAGAAAAAGTGGCAAAAAAAAAAAAAGCCAAACTAAGGCCAATCATTCATAAGTAAGAATAAGCCTCTATGTATTTATTTGAAAGCTGGGTGGTGGGTCCCCAAAGAGTCAAAGAGCAAAAACCAAACAACTATACACACCAGAAACATTGTATAGAATCTTCTCATACTGTGCGTGTGTATGTGGGACGCAAGTGAGTTTCATGCAAATTCTTGGGAGTTATCCTCAAGGTATCTCAAAGTCTTTGCAAATATCCCCAAATCTACAGCAAAAATCTAGAATCCAGAATACATATAGTCTCAAACATTTCAGACTAAAGGATATCCAAATTATACCATGTTCCTCTGATAACTTCAAAAGGTTTCTTTAAGAATGAGCACTGAGATCTTTGAGGGTAATTTTGTCCTAGTCACTGGCTGATACACAGTCCTATGGTACAACTACATAACCAACACAGTGTCACATTAGCAATGAGACAGACACCTTGAGATTCCTCAAAGTTCAGGAAACCTTGAAAGCCACAGCCATCCCTCACAAAAAAACCTTTTTAACACCTCCACACTTGTGAAGGCCTCCATGGTCTTGAGTCAGACTGTTTTGTGCACATTACCTAATGTACCTGAAATCAGAGAATATAAATGTGTGTGCAAACACATGGCTGCTATGAGACCCTTGCTTAGATAATTTACCCAACATGCCAAGCATCATACATAGGACCCATACTTTAATTTCTCATTCTCTCTTCACTCCTCTTCAATTCCCAGCTTGAGACAGAATCCACAGGCAATTTGAATCAACTGCCTCTGGTGGATAGCCAGCTACACCTCGCAGGTCCCTTAGAGTTTCAATTCCTCATTTGTTAATCATGAGAACGGATCTCTTCTAACTCTTAGAACTTATTTTTAGGGGAAAAAAAGAACATTTAAGCAATACAAACTCAGAGGCCTTTTCTTGTATTTGAGTAACATACAAGTCTATTAATCAGAACTGTTTCCCTCACTTCTGACATAAAATGTGTGGGCTTATTCCCACACCAAACAGTTCTCCATTTCTTCACGCACCAAGTGGGTGTCCTCTAATTCATTTCTGACACTTACTGCCTAGAGTTAGTGGGGGCCTCATAATTTAAGCATTCTGTCCTATAAAACTGTATCCATTTCAGATGCCCACCACAAGTCTAGACCAGCTGTATTTCTGAATGGCAAATGGGATATAGATTTGAGGATTCCTATAACCCTTTCTTCAATTTCAAATATGTGTACAACAGCCCAAAGAACTCAGAAAGCCACCTTACTTCTTTTCCTTGCTCCTTATAAAGGGACACAGCTCAGGAGCAGCCAAATGGAAGAGATTTGGAGAGCCAGCTATAAGGGCAGGTGCTTCCATGATGTTTCTGGGTATCAGTAACCCCTGTATCTCCCAACCTAGAAGTTCTTCTCTAAATCCTCTCATAGGGGTGTTGTCTATTATGTAGAAACAACTGAGCGAGTCACTAGCCATTGGTGGTTAACTTACACTTCAGATCCTTTCCCCTCCACGTAGGTCTGGTTTGTAGCTGATAATTTTAACCTTCTGATGAAGCCTTGGTCTTTCTAGGGACTGGATCCTAACCTGAAGTCACCTAGGAGCCTACTAATCAAGCTTTTATTAGAACAAAAGACACCCAGTCAGCCAGAAAATTGATAGTTTTAGAAGCTAAGTCAGGAAAGACTTGGACAAGGACCAAGTAGACATTTTTTTTTTTTAATCACCACAGTCAGTACAGCAATGATTGACAGCTCTGCACACATGAATTGAAAGACATTTTGATGCTTCCCAGGGCCTCTGCCTACATCTACTCTTAAGTCTTATGATCAAAGCAAATGAAACCCGGCCAGCAAATTGTCAAAAAAAATTTGCCCTATCATCACTTTACTTCAACACTGGACTTTGCTCTTGTCCATTGTCCAGTCAGTTAATATTACTCTGAAAAATCCCATGAGGACTCCCCTCCTCAAATGTATGTTCTTTCCATTCCAGCAATTATAATTATTTAGTTCATCTACAACAGAGATGCTCTGAGGACCCGAGAGACTCTAGCCACTGGAGGTTATTTTTGGTACTTTCTCTTCATGGTCTCCCAAACAGTGTATCTGGGAGAAATGTACTGAATTTCCCGTTGTGGGGCAAGGCATTGCATTAGGTGTTAATGTGCTATCCATAAAATTGAAGCCTTTCATAGAGTATAAAATGGGACAAAATGGAAGCACATTAAGCTTGGATTTCTGGGAGAAAGTTCCTAAGTCTATGGCTACAGGCTCCCTGTGGTATCCTTCAGTCTCAAAACAAATCATTCTGGGTGGATGCCACCCTTGTTACAGGGAGAGGAACAAACTTGTTTTGAAGTGTCATACTGATACCTTCTCCACCAATACCAGAAGGAAACATGAAAAACAGTATTTTTTTTCCTCCTAGGAAATAGAGAAAATCAAGTTTGGGTAGTTTTGCTCCTACTGGATATCTTGACATTAGTTGTCTCTAGGGAAGACTTCTATAGTGAAGAAGTTCCACCTAGTACAACTACTTCTTGGTCAGACTGTGTCACTTCAGCACCAGTGGCACATCACTCTACAGAGTCCCCTGTGTGCTGTGGGATGTTCTGTATGTCAAATGTGTTGCTCTGATTGGTTAGTAAATAAAACACTGATTGGCCAGTAGCCAAGCAGGAAGTATAGACAGGACAAGCAGAGAAGAGAATTGGGGGAAGTGGAAGGCTGAGGGGGAGAGACACTGCCAGCCGCCGCCATGACAAGGAAGATGTAAGGTACCTGTAAGCCATGAGCCATGTGGCAAGGTATAGATTTATAGCAATGTGTTAATTTAAGACGTAAGAACTAGATAGCTAGAAGCTTGAGCCATTAGGCCAAATAGTTTAAATAATATAAGCATCTGTGTATTTATTTTATAAGTGGGCTGCAGGAAGGCCGGGGCTTGACAGGACCCAGAGAGAAAACTATAGCTACACCTGTGTGCCAAAATGACGCATCTTTTCAATCCTGTGCCTTCTGATTGGTTCTCCTTGTCTACTGTACACCTCTGCCACTTCATTCATTTACACCCACAGACCTGAACATGCATGGCAGCCAGTCCTTTTTATTTATTCCTGTATCAAATAAGCACTATTTGTATATGTATGCCACGATGTGCATACAAGATGAAGATGTATAACTAGACTCCTAATCTTATAGTAATCTCACTGTATTTTGAGGTACAAAACATATCATTTCTATCAAAACCATAGCCCTTCATCTAAGATTTATTCCTGGCAGGTCTCTGTGGATATCTGACTAGGTTTGTAAAGGAGAGATGGCAGAATGCACTGACCTGTGACTCCCAACTTCCCCACATAAGATTTCAAGATGGTTTGTACTTCAGAGTCAGCTCCCCATGGTAACAGGCTTTTTCTCCCATCTCACACTGAACCAAACTCCATCTTCTCTATAGAAACTGTTTGCCTTACAGCTGTCTTTATCTACATTTTTCTTTCCTTGACTCAAAACATTTAATTGGTCCTTGATTCCTCTTTTTGTCTTCCATCTCACATTTAGACTACTAGGAAACCCTTCCAAGTGTATTCAATTTGATTGCTATTTCCAGTCTCTCTTATAACCCTGCTTCAAATGGGCTTTGCATGTTCAAGTGATGATGGTAGCTTCTTGTGAGCTCTAGAGATTATTCTTCATACAATTCTAAGAAAATCAGTTTATAATGTAAGTTAGCTCATGCTATCCCACCTTGCCTGCCTCAGGCACGGTAAGAAATCAGGGCCCACACAAGCAGTTTATCTGTTCAACTTTTCCTCTGACCCCTCACATCTCATTCACTCCCACTCTCTGGTGGCCCCAAATACACCGTATGTATTCTAATCTAAGCTGTTGCATCAGCTGTTCTTGTGCTGCTGTCCTGGCCCGGAATGTTCTTCCCTGGAGGTCTTCATGGCTAACTGTGTTTCTTCCTTCAAAGGTTTACTCAGGTCATCTTCCCCGAGATCCCTCCTGACCACCTGTCTCAAACACCTGCTTCCACCTTTTCAATCATCCCATTACTTTACTCTTCTGTCTTTTGCCAGGACACTTATTCCTTTCTTACATATTGTACAATGTATTTCTTACACCTTTTGTTTACTGTGCAATGATTCTACGATTCTACGGGCTCTGTTATCATCACCAGTTCTTGCCAATAAGTTGTGCTCTGAAGTGAAAGGTGGCATTTCTAGTTATAGAATGTAATTGCTCATGTCCAACTCCCTACTGGGATGCTCCCACTCTCCACAAAGCTGTGATAGACAAAGCAAGAGGAAGCAGCAAGGCCCAGTTGTCATAAGGCTCATATTTAACCTGAGCACTCTGACGCATAGAAGATGGAGACACAAAGCCTGAGATCACACAGCAAGGGATTGCAGGCTTTTCCCAGTTACTCCACACAACAGTTATCTGAGAATGTGCTGGAAACCTATTGGTCCGAACATAAAGCCATATACTTGCATGCTTTACATAAAGCCCCTCAAACACAGCCAGTGACCGAAGAAGACTGATAACAGGAGGCTGTGGGTGGGAGGGGACTATCAGCTTGGTTGTCAGTTAGCTGGACTGATTGAGTTTCACTCAACATTTCCTGTTTCTACTGGTGAAGAAAAGTACCTCTTTAGTTTTGGTGGCTCACCTTAACAAGCTGCCTCCCAGGCTGCAGTGATTAACCCTGTAGTTCAGACCTTCACGAGAACCAGAGTCTCTGGAAGGGCTTGTTGGAGGACCAGCTTTGGCTTTATCCCCAGCAGCTGTGTATGTGTGGGAGCCTGGGAAGCCCTGTCCACTACCTGTGATGATTGTGATGACAATGTAACAACAATAACACTCTAAGAACCACTGCATTTAAGAACTAGACAAATGCCAACTTTTTCTTTAAGTCAAGAGATACTTTAAAAATGCCTCTGTTTTCAAAAGAATATCAAACTAGCCATGACAGAAAAAGGAAAATTTGCACATCATTGGGGATTTTGCTTGGGGTCATAGCCTATCCCCATTTGTTGAGGACACTTCAGGAGTGTTCCAGCTGTCCTGGCCTGTGCCAACCACATCACTCCTCCTTTAGTTCTCACAGCTGCCCAGGGTTATGTGATAGAGTGTGTGGCCATTCTACTTATGTTTGCTTACCGTCCTGATTTCCGTATGATAAATGCTCATAGAATGGTATAAGGTTTAGAGCCTCAAAGGTCTTAATGCTAAACAGGTGGCAGCCTCAGGAAAGAGGCAGCCTGGGGAAGTGGGTGGGGAAGACCCAGCTCTGGCTACTGACCTTGAATTCTTTGATCTCCATGGAAATCAATGTGGGAGCGGGGCACAGAGAGGTTGAGGCTAGACTCCTTTAACTGGCCAGAAGACTGAATGAGTCAGGAACCACCCTTAGTGTTCAAAGCAGTTTGGGAAAGGTTTTAGGATGAGGGTCTAAAATGTTAAAAAAAACTGTCTGGAAGAGAAGGGGAATCGTCAGTTCAGGCATTCCCTCTCTTCTACAGTGGGAAGAGAACCAGAACTAATCTTTCTGCTAATGGGCCACCGTTATCTTGTTCTCCCAGCTGGCTCAGAGCCTTATAAAGGGCCAAAGCATGCATTGCATCCACCTCACTGAAACTTTCTCATGTTGCTAGGTTGGGATATCTAACGGTTATAGGGAGTAAGTCTGCAGAATACTTCTGTTCCTGCCTGAGGAAGCTCTACGGGGGACCCATCTCTTTCTCAAGCAGGGCGTATTCCCTGATGTCAGCTACAGACCAGGCAAGTCCAAGAGGGAGAATGAGTCATCATCCTTCCCTCCCCTTGTGACCACTTTTGGTTATTTCCAGGCTGTTCATGACTTTCAGCACACTAATACTGATGAACGTGCTAAGAACACTGGTTTTTTTTTTTTTTTTTCAGTCAGCCTGCCATCACTGGCTGGCTCTTGATAACCACAAGTATTTTCATCTGCAACCATTCCCTCTCTTCCTAATGTTGAATACAGCTGGCTAAGCTTTAATCCAATAAAAATGCGGCCGAATGAGCATCCTCTTCCAACTCCAAGTTATTAGATAACTTGACTGCAGTTTTTCTCCAAAATCCAATTTTTAGGAACGTGGAAGTTTAGGGTTGGGCAAAAGGATACACAAAGGAGAGAGATGACAGCTTGCACAAAGAGTCAAAGGCAGAAGACATTTGTCACCCCAAAGCAAAAGAGTGGGCAGAATTTACTCATGTTTATTAAGCATTTTCTTTATGGAAATACTATGCTTTGGGGAGTAAATAAAATATCCTAAACTGACAGTGCTTGCCTCCTGGGTGGCCTAAATTCAACCTGAACTCTTTGTAACTGCTGTCATTGGTACCACGCAAAACTGTCATAGAATTGCTCAGGCTGCCACAGGGAAACATAGGAGCAAAGTTTCAACAACACAAATTCATATTCTTACAGTTCTCAAGCATAATTCCCAAGATCAAATCCTGTCACTCTGGTTTCTGGTGAGGGCTTGTTCCATGGCTTACAAATGGCCACCTTCAGTATTTTCTGGCCTGGGGAAGGGGAGGGGGCGGAGCAGAGGAACCCGTGGGAGGAGCCGGTTTACCTCTATTTACAAGGCTTATAGGCCTATCAGATTAATGCTCTGCCCTCATGACCTTATTAGCCTTAATTACTTCCTGAAAGCGCATCAGAGAGTCAAGCTGGAAGAAGGAATTCGGCCAAATGAATTGTGAAGGACCACAATTCCCTCCCCTTCCAGTGCACCCTCAGCGCTCACCAAGCTAGGAGCTGGTTTGGTGCTGGCTGAAGGACCTAGTTATGAAACAGTTACATGAGGAGAAGCAGTTCTGTTTGGGTCAGGCCTCTAGGTGTGCATCACAGTGGAGGAAGCTGCCTGCTAGGAGGAGGGGTCAGTCCTGCCTCTTGATTTGCCAGGAGGAGCTCTGGGCTTTGCCAAGATCTTTAGAGGGCAAAAGGAAAGACTCGGGTGATAATGGAGAGAGCAGCAAAGGCAGACATTTGGGAATCGCAAGCATGAAAGATCAATGAAAGGGTCGGTCTGGGACAGTTTTCAGACTTCCTCTTGCTTTTCTAAAGTGGTTTTTAATGCGTTTGTCTTTGTGTTCCTGATGTGGGAAGCTAATGGAAGTCAGCTGTTCGTTCATTTCCCTGACTTTCTCTCCTACTTATTGTTGCCTGACCCCCATTGGGTTCCAAGGCATCTGCTCCCCTCAGTTCCGGCCTCACTCATTTCACCACATCCACTCTCATTTCCAGCTCCTCCCCCTCACGCT
Organism: Onychomys torridus; assembly: GCF_903995425.1. Taxonomy (NCBI): domain Eukaryota; kingdom Metazoa; phylum Chordata; class Mammalia; order Rodentia; family Cricetidae; genus Onychomys; species Onychomys torridus. The sequence goes on along the minus strand of NC_050443.1, from coordinate 140,995,255 downwards.
GCTTACCTGACCAGCAACACTCCACCTGACTGCATTAACCTCCCCTTGTCTGCTTTACCTTGAATATCAGTCTGGAGAGGAGAGAGTTAAACATTGAGCTGAACTCCTCTTTAAATGTAGAAAGCCTATCGTTGGGTACTTGGTGGTTTTGTTGTTGTTGTTGTTTTCCTAAATTTCTAAGTTGGATGTCATTTCCCACAGAGATACAGACATCGATAGGCACTCCCCTCCTTCCCTTTCATCCTTTTGGGTTTTAGTAAGTAGAGTACATTGTATTAATTTTAAGGAATCTAAAACAATTTCAGTATACACATGTGCACAGGCACGTGAATATGCATGTATACCTTCACATGCATAAGCAATGTGTTTTCTTGATGATTGGGTTGGCCAAGAGTCATATCAAAGCAGTTTGCCCCTAATTAGTTCGAGCTCTGATGAGCCTAACGTCTATGCATGCTACTGTCCATGCAGATCTGCTCATGCTGCTGAGAAATACAAGAAGATGTTTTTATCCAGAGCTTCATGGGTTTACTTCTGCAGACTGTAGTGCATGGTAGCTGGAGAACTGGAGAGTAAAGGCATCATTTGAGTGAGCCTTGATTCAGGCCACTGTCTCCAGAAAGTCTCCTAATAAATTATGAATATGATATCTGAGAGTACATGATTAAACCATTAGCAAAATTGTTGTATTGCCTCTGTTGACAAGCAGATAGATGTGTCATCTTGTGGGGAGGGTGGTGTCAGGAAATGTCTAAGCAAGCAGAGATTAAAGGAAGACAGTTGCAAAGAGGGCTAAGACGTTCTTGAAGCTCACTTCTGCTGACATAGTAATGATGCTCAAGAAGTTTTGGAGTTTTAATCCTTACTCCACCACCTCCTAGCTAGGGCATCTCTATCCAATCATGTTTCTCTAAAGCTCTGTTCTCAGACTAAAAGTTGGGGGTACTAAGTGTACCAAGTCACACATGTGTTGGGAGGATGATCTGAAGAACATAGGTAGCATGATTTGAATGTGGCTTGGGTATGGCCCCCCAGGGGATCATCTGTTGGAAGCTCAGTCTCCTGGATGGTGTTTTAAGAGGTGATGGAGCTATTGGGAGATAAGGACAGAAATGTTAGAAAATTTAAAGACCCTGTAGGTACATGTGCATAAGAAGTTGGAAAGTGAGACAGAATTTCTCTGTTCTGTTCTGTCCTTATCTCCCAATAGTTCCATCACCTCTTAAAACACCATCCAGGAGACTGAGCTTCCAACAGATGAACCCCTGGGGGGCCATACCCATGATACATCCTCTGTAGACTGCTGGCAATGGTCGAGAGAAAGCCTGATCTGACCTAGTCTGGTGATCAGATGGCCAAACACCCAAATGGTCATGCTGGAACTCTCATCCAATAACTGATGGAAGTGGATGCAGAGATCCTCAGCCAGGCCCCAGGTGGAGCTCTAGGAGTCCAATTGTCAAGAAAGAGGAGGGACTGTAACAGTGTGAATTGTTGAGACCAAGATTGGAGAGGCACAGGGACAAATAGCCAAATGAATGGAAGCACTTGAATTATGAACCAAAGGCTGTGGAGCCCCCAGCTGGATCAGGCCCTCTGGATAAGTGAGACAATTGAATAGCTTGAACTGTTTGGGAGGCATCCAGGGTGTGGGACCGGGACCTGTCCTTGGTGCATGAAATGGCTGTTTGGAACCTTGGGCTTACACAGGGACACTTTGCTCAGCCTGGAAGGAGGGGACTGGACCTGCCTGTACTGAATCCACCAAGTTTAAATGAATCCCCAGGGGAGTCTTGGCCCTGGAGGAGATGGGAATGGAGGGGAGGGGCTGGGGGAAAGGTGGGGGCGGGAGGGGGGAGGACAGGGGGAACCCATGGCTGATGTGTAAAATTAAAACACAAATATAATTTAAAAAAATTTCTAATATTTGGCTGGGCAGTGGTGGCACATGCTTTCAATCCAAGCACTCAGGAGGCAGAGCTAGGAGGATCTCTGTGAGTTCAAGATCAGCCTGGTCTAGATAGCAAGATCCAGGACAGGCAGCAAAACTACACAGAGAAACAAAAAAACAAAAACAAAAACAAATTCCTAATATTCTCCAAGATTTCATACATCAGTATACATGTTTTATGGAGCTATATATTGATGTGAGTACTGTCCATATTCTGGGCAAGCACTCTACCCATTGAACTTTATTCCAGCTACAGTGTTTGAAACTTTGAGAGTTGTCTAGTCTGACCTTTATCTCACTCTGTAGCCAAGTCTGACCTAAAACTCAGGATCCTCTCACCTCAACCTCCATTGTAGTTGGAGTGAGGCCTCAATATACTTGTCAATGTGATGTAGTTCTGTTTGTATAGCTTTGTTGCTATAGAAATTATGTTCAAATGACTAATTTTGATTATTTAAAATATGAAAACCAGAAACTAGGATATGTCCCATAACAATTGTCACTAATAAGTCAGAATACACACAAATAACATGTATATGCTTTAGTTTGGATAAGCACATAGCTATCAGTAATTTTTATAAACTGTGACAACTCTGACAGAAAGATCAAAAGAAGTCTCTTTTGCTGATACTCCTACTGAGGAGGTGGTTGCACAGTAGAGTATACAATGTGGTTAATCCCCTGCTCTGAAATCTGGAAATTTCTATTAGGAAGTACTTTTTATAAATTAATAAAACAAAATTAACCACATGCTGAGATTTAGCATGTCATTGTAGTTTTCACTTTTCAAGTACTGTTTTTCATATATTTAAAATTATATTAAAATTTTATTTCATAGTCAATGAATAAATTATGCATATTATCCAAATGACTTAAAAACATTCCAGCTTTGCTATAAAACAGTGGGTCACAAATGTAGAACCTGGGGCTAGTGTTCTTTCTATAAATCTGTTGTTATGCCATGGACAATTGAGAGAAATAATATAAAAGATTATCTTGTCTTCTGCAATTACATTCTTTTAAATGTTTTGGTGTTAAAACATCTGTTCTTAGTGTGAGCAAACTAGTATTAGCCATAGAGGTTCTTTGGTATAGATGGGATGTGCAGAGACACACAGCATGGTACCTTTAATCACAATTCTCAGGCCATGACCAACTGAGTCACAGTATCAATGAGGAAGGCTCTTCAAGGATCAACAAGCATCAAGTGTCTGAGAGGCCCAGATGTAGAGGAAAATAGACAGGTCTTAAAGCCAGAGACCATCAAAAGAAATTCTTGCCTATTGTTTTCAAGCTGTGTGATCTAAGGTACTTCACTAAGGTACCACATGTAAAATGGAAATGCTGCTAGAATCAGAAGCACAAAAGAAGTTTAGTGGGAAAGTGCTTGCCTAGTATGTGAAAGGTCCTTAGTTCCTCCCCCATCACTGCCCCTGCATATGCAACCTCCCACAAAGAAAATCAGGGCCAGGGACACGGCTCAGTGGGTAGTGTGTAGTAAAAGATTTAGACTCTCAGTTACTTTTTTTTTTAAATTGCTGTGATAAGACACCAAGACCAAGAAAACTTATAAAAGAAAGTGTTCATTGGTTTCATAGTTTCAGGGGTTAGAATCCATGACCATAATGGTGGAGAGCATGGTAGCAGGCAAGCAGGCATGCCATTGGATCAGTAGCTGAGAGCTTAAATCTTGAGACATAACCATGAGGCAGAGAGTGAGGTACTGGTGGGAATAATTCGAGTGTGTTGAAACCTCAGAATTGGGATTCAGTGATATACTTCATCCAACAAGGTCACACCTCCTAATCCTTCTCAAATGGTTCCACCAACTGGGGCTCAATTACTCAAATAGATGAGTCTATGGGAACTATTTTCATCCACACCACCATACTTCTCAAGTCTGAGGATCAAGTTCCATCCCCAAAGCCCATACAAAAATCTCACATCTGTAATCTCAGCATTCCAAAGGTGAGAATAGAGGCAGAGACAGAAGAAGGGGCCAGAGGCTAGCCTGGAGTACTCAGCACAGTAGCAGAAACAAGAGAGATCCTCACTCAACAAGGTAGAAGGCAAAAATCAGCTTCCAAAGTTGCTCTCTGACCTCCACGTATACATACACACACAAGAATTCTAAGAAAAAGAAAACTAATCAAAATGGGGTTTCTAACATCAACTTCTCCTGACTGGGAACTCAGTTCTCTAGCACTTCTCTTTTCCTGACCTGTTAGTGGAGTGTCCATTATATGCTTTGCACATGAATGTTTTGGTAGGCAGGTGCCAAAGATATCTCATAATCTATTAAACACAAATCTAGGCATTTCTGTCTGTGCAGGAATTTTGTTTATGAAGTCCCATCAGTTGTTCATCAGATAGGAAGATGAATCTAATGGACCAATTTGATGCCATGAGCTTGTTCAGAGCAACCCCTACTCTTGCTGGTATCATATGCAGAGTAAGATGTACTCAGGCAAGCATGGAAGGAAGCCATCATCTCCTGGTAAATTGAGAGACCTCTGGATACTGAGCTCAATACTTATGGTGGTTTGAATGAGAATTGGCCTTCCATAGGTTCATCTATTCAAATGTTTAGTCACTAGTTGGTGGACTTTTTAGAGAAGGATGAAGAGGTATGGCCTTGTTGGAGGAGGTGTGTCACTGGGGGTGGGGTGGGCTTTAAGGTTTCAAAAGCCATGCCAGACCCAGTTTCTGTCTCTTTATTTCTTTGTCTCTCTGTCCCTGTCTCTCTTTCCCTTTCTCTCTCTGTCTGTTGCCTGGGGATCAGGATTTAAGACTCTCAGCTCTTGTTCCCACACTGTGCTTGTCTGCTTCCCACTAGGATGATCATGGACTAACCCTCTAAAACTGTCAGCCAGGTGTGGTGGCACTTGCATTTAATTCCAGCACCTGGGAGGCAGAGGCAGGCAGATCTCTGTGAGTCTGAGGCCAGCCTGATCTACAAAGAAAGTTCTAGGACAGCCAGGTCTACATAGAGAGACTCTGTTTCAAAATACCAATAAACAAGCAAATAAATAAAATTAAATAAATAAAGAGTGGCCTTTGTCATGATGTCTCTTCACAGCAATAGAACAGTAACTAAGATCATACTTTAACCCTACAAGTTAAAAGAAGTGAAATTCCCAACAACCTAAAGTAATTGAGTAGACTCTTTCCTACTTGAACCTCTAACTTGATTCTGTATTGATCTCCTAGAGGAGGAAGGAGCTACCCCATTGCTTGATTTGATTTCTTTTTTTTTTCCCTATTATAGATTGCCTTATGCTGCTCTACCTCTGATAGCTTTGGGATAGCCCAGACAGAACCCAATCATGCAAGATTTCCTTCTTATCACACTTGGAGGCAGTTAGCTGACCTTGTTTGAAATGTCTAAATCCCTAAATTTATGATACTTTGATGGATGTTGGTAGGACACATCTGCTATGTATGTAATGAAACTAAATGTTTATGTTTTAAAAGGTAATATTATTTGGAATAGAAGTCTCTCTTGATTTTTCACAAAATCCATAGGCTTCCATCTATAACATAAATAAGAAGTGACAGTTCTTATCGTCCAAGGGGCAAATGGCAGGAGGAACAGCATTTCTACTCTCTCAGCAGATCACCAAGGACTACAGAAGTGCACATCTCTCTCACTCCATCTCTTTCAGTTTGTTATAAATGCCCTGTAGTGCAAACCTCCCCCGCCCCCTTACCATGGGCTTAGCTAAGATGCTAGAAGTAACAGTGAATGACTCTTCAGCTTGATCAACAGTGGTCCCTAAAGGTTTGCAGCTGTGAAGAGCTTTCTTTCTTGTTGCAGCTGCTGATTTTCCTTTGTCTTAGCTCTTCATGTGGACCTGGGAACAGGCATAGCCATTCTTTGTCCTTTCTGATCTTGACTTGTAGCAGTAATCTATATATTCCTCAAGCTAAATCCCATGTGGCTGGCATTGTTTTGACTAGTTACTTGGACATTCAGCCAGATTCTACCTTCTAAACAAACCATCTCTGGGCTTCATGAAAGTCACATCTAATAAAAACACAATAGTCTGCTTATAACCTAAAGTAACTATTGATAGATGTCTCTCTTGGTGTAGGTAGCCGTGTGCATTTTTCATGATGATAGAAATGGTAAACCCTAACTTTGGTTAAGCACTTACTTATGTGTCCAGCCCTGAGTCGGCATTTTATGTGTCCTAATTTGCTCAATTGTAAGTCTTTCTTTGAGACGGGTACTGTGACTTCTAACCTCATGCCTCTTGTGCAGGGAGTAAGTGACAGATTATTTAAATAACTGGCGCCAACATGTAGCTAAAATGTGGAGGGGTTCACATCTCAGAAACTATGATCTCCAGGTTGTGTATTTGCTGCTTATACTACTCTGAGATGACACACACAATTTCCCCCAGTCATTGCATGCAAAGTACACTGTTCAGTGGAAGATGAAGGGCCCTTCTGTCACAACAAATAATCTCTTCTCAGAGAGGAAAATACACAAATACAAGAAAAGTATTCCCTCTTTCCTTACCACAGCTATTGGCAATAAAAATGAGAAATGAGAGAGCCTGCTTTCAAACTTCTGCCTGAAGCCTAGGAAATTCATTGAGGCCCCATAAAACAAACAGCACAGTTTAGGAGTCTATAACAAGACAGAAGCTCTCAGTTCAACTGTGAGGTAAACAGGGCTTGGAAGGTGATTCCCCCAAACCCTGTTCCTTTATAACTCATCCTTAGATGCCAAGCCCCATTCCCAGTGCTAGGGTTGAAGTGGGGCAGGAGAACCTCTCTTGGTCCTGGGCTATGTGTTACTCTCAGTGATGTCATGAATTTATACTGTGTATGCACATAGGTGCACATGGTTAAAAATACACAAGGGGTATTTTTTTTCTCCCTAGCGAAAGAGATTGTACAGTTATTCAGTTTTCATATTATGGTATTCCAAATGGGTTTTGAAAACAACCAGCACCACTATCAGGCTACTCACATACTGTGTTTCAGAGACTTGCACATCCTGAAGCTCTGCCAATCAAAATGTGTCTTAAATAATGTAGAAAGTATACCCATTATAGAGGATTCTTGGTGGGTTCATGCTAAAGTAAATAGCCACTTTACAGTGTCTGTTTTGAAGATAAGTACGTGCTTCATTGGATTTAAATTAATAGCCCAATACAAGGTTCTTATCTATTACCTAAATATGGCGATAGCTAACAGCCTTCTCTGTCTTCAGCCCCACAATATGCACCTCCATTCGCTCCCATCCCCAAGTTCTTTTTTTTACCATACTTCCCACAGAGGCTCTTAATCTAAATCCATGATGGAATTTTGTGGTCCTTACACGTAGATGAGAATTTTTGTTTATTTATTTATTCTTTATTTGTTTTACTGAAACTTACCATTTTCTTCTATCACAAGTGGAGATAAACTTTAGTATTATATGCAATAATTTGGCCTTTGCTGCTGAACCAAAATCACATGTCTTTCTGTCTCATTACAGCGCTAGCAAATATCCTCATTTGGGCTGTCATTTGTGCCCATCACCAGCTTAAATTATGACGGTTATTGGACTTGCTGTTAGATATAATTTTTAACAATTTAGAAAAGAAGCAAATGTGTATTACAGGCTTATTTTCTGATTTTGACAACTGTCTTTCTAAATAGTTGGTCTCCTTTGAAATCTTACTTATGTATTTTATTTCATCCTGAGAAGGAAGTCCATAGGCTTTCTAGTTTGCTAAAGATACCTGTGGTACCATACCCAAATCAGAACCCTTGTTCTAGAAGGGTTTTTCTAAAATTCGGAGTACAGCAGCATTTTCCAGTAAAAGTTTTCACATTGATGGACATTATCTGTACCTGCCTGGTCTGATACAGCCACTGCTAGTCACATATGGGTATGGAACAGTTGACGTGTGACTAGCACAACGGAGGAAGTGAAATTTTCACTGACTTTAATTCACTTAGCTGCACTAGTGACATGTTGGTGGTGAGTACCATATTGAGAGTGCAGTTCTAAGTGTGTGGTAGACATGACTAATAAATGGCCAGCAATAACTAAGAAAGCACCAAATATCAAAATAACAAAATAACAGAAACCTAAAGTGCCAATGCAATGGTTCATGTGGACAGAGCCATTGTGGGACAGGGAATAATCATTGGAGAGGTGACATTTCAGCTGAGACCTAAAGATTGAGAAATATCCTCCTGTAGGGAGAAATTAAGGAAGATGACTTTAGGCAGAGGGATGAGAAACACAAACATCCAAGAAAGTCCCGTACAGGATGTGTGAGACTATGAAGGTACAGATACCCAGAGAGCAGGAGGAAGGGGCTTCAGTAGGTCAGGGAGCCAGATTGCCATCGCTCAGTCAACTAATATGAAACATATAACTAATTTGAACTATTTTTTTTATCTAGTTGTAGTAGGATACCACTAGACGGCTTTTAAATGGGACAGCTTGATTTTGTCAAAATTTCCTAAAACTCCTAATGGTAATTTGAACTGTAGAAGGCACAACTTACAGGAAGCATTCGAGGAACTAGAATTGTTAAACATCTGGAAGAAAATGACTGACACCTGTTCACCAGGAAGGTTGGAATGGGTATTGTCTAACAACATGGTGATCTTTTTGCTATTCTATGGCGCTAGCTTTAACCTGAATCTGCCCAAATCCTGAGCATTGTTTAGGTCCAAATTCTGAATTTTGTCTCTCAGTGGTAACCCATCCTTATGAAAGAGGCTCCATGTACTTTGCATCCTCCATCAATAGAATCTATCCTTATGCATGTACAAATCCCTCCTCCCTAGGTCCTTACCCTGAGCTCTGTTTATCAATCAATAGAACTCATTCTTATTGTAAAGGTCAGAGGTGCTTTGCTGCTTTGCAAGGGAGTTTCAGTGTAGCCATCCCTAAAGTTTGTTGTGTTAATTCTCACATAGAGACTTTTCCCCAAAGTTTGACTGTGCAAGAAAAATAAACTATGAGATCAGACTCTGGAAGTTTTGACCCAGCACCTGCTAAAATGGTGTTGACCTGAATTTCATTCTTCACCTCACAGGGATGGTTTCACTGCCAGCTGTGATGCTAGCAGGGACCCCAACATTGAATAATGGATTGTAGGATGGAGGCTGGGGTCCAGTTGGAATAATTATAGGAATATAGGTGTGAGCTCATGGTGATGCTAATGGCTATGATCCATAGATATTCTAGACGAATTAAGCAACATCTTCTAAGTGGTTCTTGGGAATTGCAAGAAAGAGGAATAAATATTAAATGAGTAATGCCACAGATCAAGATAATCAATATTGGGATGGACAAGTTTAAGTTGAAAAATTGAAAGTTCAGTTTTAGATATCCAAATGGAGATGTGAGCTTAGAATTGTGAACAAAGGGAGGATAAAGAATGAGAACTTTGAGAGCTGCAGCAGAAATGGCCTTACAAGATATGGGGTGGAGGCCATCTGTGACCAGCCAGACAGGCAGAGCAGGAACTCCAGGGGAGTGATGCATACGCCCAGCATCTAAGCAGGTGGCTTGTCCCCTGTAGATAAAGTTCTTTCTCTGCTTCATGCAACATGAACAAATTCCAAGAACTCAGTCACTGGGGACCCAGCATACACACTGATAGAGAGTACGCTGCTTGTGAAACACCACAAATGGTTTGGGTCAGGAAGAGAGAAACCAAGAGCCATTAACTGACACCAGGTTCACCCATAAACCCCAGATTAGAGCATCAGTTCCACAGGGAACAACACTGGAATGCAAACATAGTCAAGCAGACCCAAGTTAAAATCCTGATGCTAATATTGGCTCTCTAACTCTTGGACAAGGTAAGATTTACGCCTATAACGCATAACGCCTGATACCTAATGCAGAAGACATACTCAAAACACATCAGCTCTTAACACAAAACACCATGCTCAGTAATAGTAAGCAGTTGCTACGCCATAGGCTTAGGCAATGTACCTAAGGTGTGGGCAGGAAAAACGCCTGTGGTAATGCACAGCATTGACTCCTGGCTTGAGAACAACCAGAGTTGGGCTCTATTCTTTACTTCTCACCTATGTTTCTCCAAAGTTCTTCACAAATAATTTATAATTCAATGACTTTCTAAAAACAGGATACAGGACTCTCCTGCTTTCTCTGTCTTCTGCTTTCTGGCAGACAAATACAGGTATCTACATTTTCCCTTTCAAAGCAGTGCAGGCTCCAGGGAAAATTTCCCTCCTTGTTACTTTCCCCTTTCCTCTTCCAGCCTACCTTAGTTCCTCCAGGAAACTTCACCAGCTTACTCAGCATCCAGAGCTAAAGCATTGCCTTCTCCACAACCTGCCATTAAACATGTACATTAGCTGAAGTCCTGCTGAGTTGGCGTTCTCTGCACATCCTGTGTAATAAACCACCAGCCACTTTGCATGGAAGACACAAAGAACGGGTAGACAATTTATTTATTCCAGCTGATCGATAGGAAACCTGGAGCCCTTCCAGGAAAAGTGTCTCTACATATCCCCTCATTTCCTGGCGTGTGTGTTCTGCATTTCTGTTTAGTATGTGCACAGGTAATTCATGGACCCATGGGGGACTCTTCAGATGAGCAATCACCAAGGCACAAGGGCACTTTGCAGGAATCAGAGTACACAGGCTTAAATGACACACACTCTCCTCTCTTTTTCTCCCTCCCTCCGTCCCACCCTCCCTCTCTCCCTCCCTCCCTCCCTCCCTCCCACCCTCCCTCTCTCCCTCCCTCCCTCCCCCTTCCCTCCTAACCTCCCTCTTGCTTTCTTTCTCTACCATTTCCTGCTTTATACATGGTTGATAATTAGCCTAGGAACCTCTATCATATAGTTCACAACACATAGGTGCTATTTTGTCTAAAGTCAGCATTTCCTAAGGTTAGAGGCCCTGCCTTTCTGAACTGTCCTCGCCAGGTGCATTTATTCAGGAGCACATTAAAATCAGCAGTTTAAGTTTTCTCTAGGCTAGATGAGAAGTGGAAGAGAGACAGCTCATTCTCTGCTTTTAACTCATGCCTCTCCTAAAAGTGTGCATGTTACATGATGACTACATTTATAAAACTCTTATCGATTTGGACTCCAAACTGAAAGATACTGGATCTATTTATTTCTCTTCATTGGTATATCCTTATATAATAATATAATTACCATATATAATAATATATAATTATAACTAATATAATAGTGATGGGTCAAGACACATTTTTATACAAATCTATCAGGTACATATCACCATCACTCTCCTTTTCCTCTTCCTTCCCTTCATTCTAATTCATCTGCATAGACAATTTCCTTCTACCTTCATACCCTATACACACTTATGATTCTGTGTATCTACATAAAGAATAGTATTCACAAATGTGAGAAAACATGCAATATTTAGTTTGACTGCTGTCTGACTTATTTCACTTATTATTATGATATATCTGGTTGCATCCATTTTCCTTAAAATGGCATAATTTCATTCTATGTGGATGAATAAAATTCCACTGTAACTATGCACTGCTGTTTTCTAAATACACTTTTCTATTGGTAAACACCCAGACTGATTCAATGATGTGGCTGTTGTAAATAGTGCTAGAATAAGCATGGTTGTGTATCTGTGGTATGCTGATTTCCCAATTTGGAGTCTGGGGTATATACCAAGGAGTGGTATACATAGCTAGACAGATTCTTTTATCTCTTGTTTTTCCATTTGTAACCCTTGCAAATCTTGTGCCATTGTGACCATTACCAAAACTATCTGGTAGGGTATTTTGACTTTTTTTCTTCATTAGACTGTGGCAGAATCTGAAGAAGAGTGAGATGCTGCTTGCCTGGCTCTTCACAATGCCACCATCACAGCCATTTGTTTTAATTAGCCATGTCAGAGGTGCCTAGCATCTTTCCAGATGTGTGGGAAAGATGATGAATGGACATAGCATGCCAGGTTCTTAAACAGTAATTGCTCAAAAAATAAAGCCCTGCAAAATCTAATGGTGGCCTTCTCTATACGTATGGACAAGCATGCATAGTCACACAGCTGTTGGCTCCAGTTCACTTGGCTATCATATTTGGACATCCTAACTTTGGTCCTTAATTGCCACCACTTCTGGTCACTTCCCTCTCTGTAATTCCCCAGATCCATTAGCTCTATGTGTCATTTTACTGTAATGCGAATGCATTTTTCAAATTGGCGGAGGCTTGGTTTTCCCCAGTGGATGGAGAATTGCTTAAAGGCAATTACTGCTTCTTCTCTGCTTCTCTAATCACAGAATCTAGAGCTTCATCTATTGAAGGCACAGCACTGTAGTATTAATCAGAGGCCCCTCTGAACCTTTTCAGGCCCTTGTGATTTGTGAGTGGCTGATGACTTTCTCCTTCCAGAAAAAGTGGGAACATATTCACACTTCTGCAGAACGAGAATTCTGCACATTATTTTAAGAGATGAAGAACTTTGATCTACAGACATTAACTCATCTTGCTCAGTCTACTCAAAGGCCAGGACTTAGATGATATAATACATGGACCCAATTTTGCAACCGGAGGTCCCCAGTTAACTGCTAAAGTGTTCCACTTGTCTTTTAATGACACCCGAGACCTGCTCTAACCACATCCAAGGCTCGGAAAGATCCAACGTCAAATCCAATGAACAAGATACTCAGGTGCATTTGTTGTTTCATTCTCCTGATGAATTAAACAGACTAGGATGCTAAATATATGGTCCCCATTTACATTCATATCCATGGTTGTGGCACTCAGATTATATCCAAGACCAACAGGAATCATTGGCTGAAACATAATGCTAAGTCTCTACAAATGCTCATTTTTGGGTCAGCTCAGAGAATATTTTCTATTTTAATAGTTTATTTGGTTTGCTTTTTATTATTATTATTATTATTATTATTAGTAGTAGTAGTAGTAGTAGTAGTAGTATTTTATGTATGTGTACTCTGTTTATGCCTTGTGCCTTTGGAGGTCAGAAAAGGGTGTTGGATCCCCTGGAACTGGAGTTATAGGTGGTTGTTAGCCATCTTGTGGGTACTAGGACTTGAACTCATGTCCTCTGCAAGAGCAGCAAGTGCTCTTAACCACTGAGCCATCTCTCCAGTCTCTTCTTGTAGAGAAATGGTCTTATTAAATAAAAAAATATGGAGCCAAATATAGGGGTGAAAGCCTTAGAGAGATCAGGAAAATAGGGAAAGCCACAGCCAACCTTACCTCACCAACTCAGCAACTTCCAAATGCAAGTTATTTCCTGTCTTCCCACGCCTATATGCTTTGCTGTTCTGCCATCTGATTTGCTCTCTCTGTTCAGCTACATCACTTTCTCTTCCTGCCCAGCTCTGTTACTTCTTGTTTGTCTGTACAGACCTCCAGACCTCCATAGTTAACTCCTTTTGGAATTTAAAGCATGTGCCACCACACCTGGCTGTTTCCAGTGTGGCTTTGAACACACAGAGATCCTGCCTGCCAAGTGATAGGATTAAAGGTGTATGCTAACATTGCATGACTTCTTTGTTTACTTATAATGGCTATTCCTATTCCTCTGATCTCCAGGCAAGCTTTATTTATTAAAGCTCACATAATATATCACCACACCTTCTTTTCACTTTTTAAATATTCTTTTACATTTATGTATATCATATATGTGCCTAAATGACAATGGAGGTTAGAACAGGGTATCATATTGCCTGGCACTAGAGTTGCGGATGGTTTTAAGCCACCATGAGGTCACTGGCAACCAAATCTGGATCCTCTAGAAGAGCAGCCAGTACTCTTAACAATTGAGCCACCTCTCCTGCCCTGTTACCTTTTTATTTTCCAGTAGATTCCACTCACATTGTATTCTGTTGAGTTGTTAATGATCTAGTTCTATCGTTCCCAGAGCTTTAAAATTTACTGTCTAAAATTTTTCAGTTACTGGCAACATGGATTAGAGTTTCTTCTGATGGTCTTTGGCTCTTAGAGGTAGATATAAGGGCTCAGGAGAAGTTTTTTTTTTTTTTTTTTTTGAGCTGAGGACCAAACCCAGGGCCTTGCTCTTGCCAGGCAAGCGCTCTACCACTGAGCTAAATCCCCAACCCCACTCAGGAGATTTTTAGAACATTTGTCATTCTTTTTGATAAGCTTCAGATCATACCCAAATATCCCTTTAGTAGGGAAGTTTGACCTCTGTTTCTTCTGTGGGTAGTATGGGGGTTTCTCTGGCTGGCCAAAGTCAGCATATTATCTCTACTGTGCTGTGGGCCATGTTTTAGTATGCTGGGAATGGTTGGTGCTGGTACCTTTGAAGGACTGACAGACAAAATGTCTTTCCAGTGAAGGAACTCAAAATTTACCCCTGATTTCAGCAGGGATTACTCTTGTCTCTCCTGTATAGCCAGCTCATGATACATTTTTATATACTATTAACCAGTCTTAAGGCTTTCTTTGTTTTTGTTTTTTTTCCTACCTTTTAAAACTCTGACCTCCTTCACATTCTTTACTGGGCCCTTTTCAAAGTTTCAAAGGGAATCTAGTAAATTAGAGAAGAATTCACAAGCCTTTTGTCCTTCCCACAAGAACAGAGACGGGCTACTAGAGATCTTCATGGCTCATGCTGTAGTTAATGTGACAGGTTCCCAATGGGTTTCTCTAAGACATTTCGGCATTTTTTCATCTCTGGGGAGAACTTAACAAGACCACCAAGTTTTACAATAGTATGTCTCTAGCTTCCAGCCCACAGAGAGTGACACAAAATGCCTTCGCCATAGGTCTTCAAGACTGTTCCTATGGTTCTCAGGTTATAAAACCATTCCATTTTCTCATCTCTTCTTTCTTTCTTTCCTTATTTTCTTTTGGTTTTTCAAGACAGGGCTTTTCTTTTGTAGCCCTGGCTCTCCTGGAACTCGCTGTGTAGAGCAGCTGCATAGTCTATATACGTTGCTTTAATGGTATGCCTTTGCTTTTCCACTCCTGACACACTCTTATAAGATGCTATTTGTATCACTTTTGCTATTGTTTAACGATCCTGCTTTCAGAGCAACTCTGGATTCATGCAAAGCTGAGAAGGTGCAGAAATTTCCCATATGTACCCTGTCCCTAGATACACATGCCTATTTCACCAGCTACATCTCTGACTGAACATTTGTGGCGTCTTAAGAATCTCTAATCACTCATCAATCATCATACACATTCCCACTTTTCCCTAGGGCTTGCTGTTGCCATTTGCATTTTATATCAACCACCGCAGCTTATGCAGGTCCACCTCATTGTCCGGAAAAGTCTCTGCTCCTACCCTTTCCTTCCCATCACTATTTCTCAGTTCTTTCCTTCTGCAGACGCTGACCATTTACATGCCTATATAGACACATTCCTTACCACTGGGTCTAGGATTCTGGCACTCTGAAACACACATTTCCACCATTGTAGCTTAGAGGTTCTGGAACGGACTGCTGTTCCTTTATTTGGCACTGCTGTTCGGGTCTTTCTAGTCAACCCCTGCAAATCTACTCAGTGTGTTCACCATTTCCATGTTTGCTGGGGTTTATTATCACACCCTGTGTATAGAAAGAACAGGACTGATGGACAAACAGATTTACCAGGCACAGTCTAGCAAAAGCCCCTTGTTTGTGGCAATCACTTCCCTTCAGCTTTCTGCTCCTGTTCAATCTCACTTCAAGATGAATTTTCCATTTTCCTTCAATTTTAGCTGGCTCTCAGGTAAGATGAGGAAGAGTATCTGCCCGCCCCCAAAGAGAGCAAGAATTATGAAGGCAGAGACCTGTCCATCACACTTGAAGTAGATTGCAGATGTGCTATCCCTTGAAGTAATTGTTCCAAGCTATTGCATAGAGTTGTCATTGGACACCAACTTTCTCTTTCCCAATTCTCCAGGCAATAGCTTAGTCCTGAGTTTAGCATCCTAAGACTCTAGTAGGACAGGACACTCATTCTTTCCTCTGAAAATGATCAGAAATGACAGGCAGTAGTAGTATTGCCCTGGGTGAATCTATGCTTCTCAAATGCAAAGAGTAAAGAGTTCAGTAGGTAACCTGAGGGGAAGTTAAAGACTGGAAACCCTGTGCAATTATCTCTCCCATAACGAGGCTTCTCGAGGACACTTGGCTGCCACAAGTCATATCATGGGTTCAGTATGCTTTAATTGCCTGTTATTTTCAGCATGATGGCATTTTAAGGTTTTTGTTCCCTAACAGAAGAATGGATAAATACAGCAATTGACTCATGTGTTGATTCAGGGCTATTTTTACCCTTTAGCACCTTCCATTGTCATCCCAGAAGAAGGTGCAACAGTTTCTGGGCAGTCCTCCCACAGACTGTCTAAGGATGCACTGCCTTGGCTCTCAGGAGCATGCGGACCTCCTTGCAGGATGCCTCAGCAGGAGTCAGCGTGGGGAGAGGAAACTGAAGCAAGCAGGCCATTTTCAGAGTCAGGCCCCTCTGCAGAGCCAGGAGCCATGCCAAGCTTTGTTCATATACTGAAAGTTTGGTGTTTCAGATCTCATTCATACCAAAGAAGCTGTCAGGGATGGCCCCTGCAGGGAGGGCTGACCCAAATTGTGACTTCTTTCAGGCCAGGGAAGCCCCCCCAGGACAAACAGGAAGCTATCATTCAGTATAATGTATTCTCACTGGGAACAAGTAAACAGTCCACTGTTCAGTTCAAAGCAATGATTCTAAGATCGTAAGTTGGTTTTGGCCCAATGCGACCCTAAAATCAAGTCAGACGGAATGAGTTTATTAATTCGGAGCCTGGAGATTTGGTTTGGCTGAATATTCCAGTTGAAGTGTTGAATTCCACCTCATGTTAGTCATTGTTTTCTTCCTTAGCCATTTTGAAGGACTGCTTGGCTTTAGAAAGAAAATGCCAATGTTGGTTTCAGATCCATTTCCAGGTATAAAAGTAATCCCCCAACATATGGTTTCAAGTGTAAGATAGGCTTTAAAGGATATACACTTAGCAGAATGAAATTTTTCTTACTCTCATTGGGATCTAGAGAAATTCAGATTTTTCTTTTTAATTTCTTTGCCTCTCCTTGGGCTGTTAACATTCAAACTTACCTAGTCTAATTACCTTTGTAGCCAATTAAACAGTGTTTTTCACTTAAATAGCAATACCTGTCAACACAAAGGAATAGCCCCTGCCTTTGAATTCCTTAAATATGGGTATGTGCTTTCTAGTGGACAGGGTTGTCTCACTCTGGGACACCGGTGAGATGTAGTAGTTCTGCTAGTTTTCATTAGTGTTCACAGAATAACCATATTCTTAAGATCAAGATAAGTGGCTCTTTCTTCCAACCCATCGCTCTTGCCAGGTATATAAAAAGGAACAGATAGTCCAACGCATTTGCTTCTATAAACACAATGGCAGCTAGATAGTGGCCAAATGTCTTTCCTTACTACAAAGACTTCAAGAAATTCAGGATATAAAGGGGTAATTTTAGAACACCCAGGCCTAGATTTCCTCAGTTCTACCTAATTACTTTACATTGTAAGAGGTGTCATGTTGGTGTGGAAGAGGCTTAAATGGTGTTTCATGGAAAGGTGACTGAGGGGACTCTGATCACTGGTACTTTTAGAATCCAAAGACCTCTCTAGTCTTGGGGACAAGAGTCTAGGCTGGCTTAGGTGATGCGGATTGGGAATCTTAGGATCTACTCAGAAGTGAGCCCCATGTCTGGACTGTGTCTATGCCTTCTGACTGAGCTTATGAACGCTGGGTAATTAACAAATATAGAGGTAAAGAAAGAGACACACCCATGTCTGTTCCCCCTGGGTTCTTACAGGTATGTTATTTCTATTCAGGGTGTCAAAAAAAGGCATTAGTGAGGTTGGGTGTAGTGGCACATGTTATCCCAGCAGTGGTGGGGAGAGGGGGAGTGCTGAGGCAGGAGGTTCATGACTTTGAATATAACCTGGGCTATATTGTGAGAGACTGTCTACAAAAAAAAAAATCTAAAAATAAATACCTGATACATTCTGCACACACCTGCTGAGAGTTCATTTAGTCAACCATTCATTCATTATTTATTTGTTTATGTACTTATTTATAAACAAGGTCTTGCTATAACATCCAGCTTGCCCTCAAACATACAACCCTCCTGCCTCTGCCTGCACCATCATATCTGGTTCCTGAGTTTACTTTTAAGTGTCTTGGAGCCACACATAACCCTTAAGGACAGTGGCCAGGATCAACACAGTGATTGTCAAAAAGCAAAACACTTTATTCTCCCAGCCTTCCCTTGGAAATAGTTTAGGCTTAAAAAGAAAAAATAACCGTTCTGAAGGTGAAGCCAAAGAATAAACTTTCTAACTGAAGAACGATGGTGGGATGATGGCGCTGATGGTGGACCTCTTATGTCCAGGCAGCTGAATTGCTTTCTAGCAAAGGAAAGAATTTGAAACACATGTTACATTGTGTGGGGGGCAATTGTAACTTGGACTTTAGTTCTGTTTTTGTTGCTTAACTGGTAGAGAGAGGTGTATGTGAATGAGGCAGGGTGCTACTGTGATTTTTTAAAAAATAAATCTAAGGAATAGAGACAATAGTAGGCAGGTGCAGCACCAGGCAGGTACTGGGTCTTGGTTGCCCTCTTGTGGTTAATATGCTAATATAGAGGGAGGATCTACACTGAGCATTCTGAGATCTGAAGAGCACATAGACTTAGTCTCTGGTCTTGCTTCTTGCTGGGCATCATCATTTCCTTGAGCAACACTGACCTCTTTTAGTCCGCAAATGCACCATGTCCCCTTCTTGTGTCTGTTCTTGCTTACTTCTTTCCACATCTTTGTAATATTTCTTCATTTACTACCTCCATGTAGTTAACTAATTCATCCACCAGTGTTTTCCTTGACCTCACTTCTGCAAGAAAGAATTCCATGCTTCCAAGTACTAGGCAACTGTTGTGTATTTGATGCAGAAACATCATCAAGAGATATACTTCTCTTGATTGAACTTGGAGACCCTGGTTTTAGGGTTTGAACCTTGAAATGGAAAGATAGTCTCTAGAAATCCATCTAACAAGAGTGACATTTCTTTGTAATGAGAACTCTCAGAAGAAAAGATTAGCTTTTTGATTATACAACACAACTATTCTACACTGACATCACTAAACTTTATCCAGAATACTAATCATGTTTTCCCACACCCCCTTTCTTCTTCTACTGTATGCCTATTCTCTAGAAACCGAACTAGGTTCTTCTATCTTCTTGCACAAACATATTATAACAGATGAGTGATATATGTTTATTCAGTTGTGATTCTTGAATTTCTAGGTGTAGCTTTAATATCCAGATGAATCTCTATAATATATTCTTGTAGCCTGCAACAGTGATGACTCATACACTACTTAAAAGGTTCTTTATTAAAATGCAAATCCCAGTCCTGACAAATAACAAAAACATCCTCCCTCGACATTCCCTTTGTCTCCCATCTTTTTATTTGAATAAAATTAAAGCTGCAAAATAACTGAATCATGGCTACAAGTGAGCACCCAAGTGCCTTCTGTCAGCCTTCTACCTACAGCTACCTCTTATCCTCCTCAACTATCTGGGTATTAGCTTTAGATACCATAATACTTGATTTCTAGACAGCTAGACATGTACCTCTTAAAAACATAGCATATCCCTATACAACCACATCACTAACCTCACACAAAGAGAAACACCATATCAGCCCATAGACAAGTTTTCCCCCCAAAATGCCTTTAATCATTCTTGTTGTTATTTGATCCAGTATACAATCAAATATGGCAGTGCCTTTGGTTTGCCAGTGGCTCACTCTCTTTAGGTGAGCCCACTACATTTCCTGTTCTGCCTTCCCATCTTCATTGCCTAGCCACTTTGAAGCTATCCTGCCCATCAACACTGTTCTTTCACTTTTCAGTCTAACTTGTTTAGGTTTTGCAGATTTAATTTAAACATTTTGTACTCCTTGAACTATCTTTCCCCCTCACTTAACAGGATGTCATGAGGACCACTCCATAGCAGGTCAAGGTGCTTTCTCTTTCTATGCATATCTTTGGGTTCCTTGTTCCTTACTGTGTGACTTGTAAGTAGTCATTCCTTGGTGGATAGACACTGGGCTGTTTCCAGAATTTTACTATGAATAATGGTATAAACTGGCACGCGCGTGCGTGTGTGTGTGCATGTGTGTGAGTGTGTGTGTGTGTGTGTGTGTGTGTGTGTGTGTGTGTGTCTGTCTGTCTGTCTGTCTCTCTGTCTGTTTACCTGTCTGTCTTCTGGCTGGTGGCCTGGAACTTGCTATGTAGAGCAGGCTTTGGACTCAGAGATCTACCTGCCTCTGCCTCCAGGGTGCTGGGATTAAAGGCACATGCCATCACTCCTGGCCCACAATAAGTAATTTGTGTCAATTATGTGTTTTGTATGTGTTAAGATGTATTTTTCAGGGTAAATTTCTAGAGTTTAGAATAATGGATTAACATGTTATGAATTTTAATTAGACACTGATAATTGCCTTCCATGGGATTTCCCATTAGGAGTGTTGGGCAGTGACAAAGTCTTTGGTCATCCTATCCCACACACCCCTTCTCTGTTCATCATCTTCCTGGCTCTCTTCCTCTTACCCCAAATTAGAGAAGGGTACACCTGAGAAGAAGAGTCATGTTGAGAAAGCATTCATTAATTCCTAGTTTGTCTTAAACCAAGTCTCAGTGTCTAATTTTATTAAATGCATTTTCTTCCTATGGAGATAATACGATTTTTCTTCTTAGATAAATTACTATGTTGAATTTACTGGTGATTTAATATTATTATACCATTCTTGAAGTTTTAAAATAGATTTTTCCTTTGTCATAAAATGTTTCTTAAGGTCTATTGCATTTTATCTATGACTTTCAGGTGCATTTCCCACATGAGACCAGGCTGCCCTTCCTTTCTGTGGTATCTTTATAACATTTAGGTTCATTTCATACTTGCTTCAGGAGGATACTTTGCAAGTTTGTTGTTGTTTTATTTCTCTGGTTATGAAACAACGTAAGTATATTTAGAATGATGAAGCCATGAAGTTTTGGTAGAATTTACTTTGTGCTTTAATAACTAAATGTGTTTTATGCAAATTTGTCAGTTTAAGCTTTCTTTCTCTTAAGGCCAGTTTTAGTGAATTGTCTTTACTTAGGAAATTGATTATTTCAGTTAGATTTTCCAATTTATTTGCACAGAGTAGGAGAAAGGACCCTGAATGATTTTTCAAGTTCTTTTGTTTTATGATATTTCCCTGTTGTCACTTTCTATACTATGGATTTATAACTTTCCCATGGAGTGTCACACTATCTCTCTCTTTTCAGTTATCTTTTGTAATGTTTTTCATATGTGATGAGTGTAATTTTTTAAAGAACAAGCATTTTCTCTTATTCTTTTATTCTACTGCTCTGATTTTGACTACATGGATGACTGCTTTTGTGGCTATTTCTTTCTTCTTTCGTTTAGCTAAGTTTCCCCCTGTTCCTTAGGAACGTCTTTGCGATGTGAATTCTACTTTAATTAATAACAATATGTTGATCCCAATTTCCTAAAACAAAATGAATCAACTGAAGAGAGGGAAGTAAACACAGTTGTTTTTTATTTTTTTATAAGATTCTCCTACTTTAAAACTGAAATTCTACCCCCAACTCCCTAAGTGCTGAGGGTTACAGACAGATACCATCATGCCTGCTTCCATTTCTTGATTTTTAGCTCTCAGTACTCATTTTTAGGTGTATTTTACATATGCACCATTGATTTGGGTTTTGTATCATGAGTTGATCTTAAAATTGTTCAATTTCTTGTAAATTAGGATTAAGCCACTTTATTTGTATGAATGACATGTTTTGCCTCAATCCAATCCTATTTATATATATATATTGGTGTATTTGTTATGACTACTATGTTTTCCACTCTTTCTCTTGATAACAAATCCTGTTGAAGATAATTAATAGTTTAAATTAAACCAGTCTGGTCCACTGAGTGCTTTGTGCTTAGCCCATTTTTATTAGGAAAACTTCGGCTTGACAACTGAAAACACAAAACTAATGTAAGACTCCCGTAAATAAATATTTCTCGTATTTGTTTCTTTCTCAGTTTTTTCTTACCTTTTTTTGTGTTTAAAAAAGACAAAAATAGGGAGCTGGGCAATGGTGGTGCACGCCTTTAATCCCATCACTTGGCAGAGCCAGATGGATCTCTGTGAGCTCGAGGCCAGCCTGGTCTACAGAGTGAGATCCAGGACAGGCTCCAATGCTACACAGAGAACCCCTGTCTTGATAAGTAAACAAACAAACAAACAAACAAACAAATAAATAAATAAATAAATAACTGCTTCAAGGCTAATTCTCCTTCACAGCTGATCTATGGGTGGAATGCAGCTTGCAATGCCGATGGACTCACAGGCTCACAGGCTAGCCCCACTGCAGTAAGTGCTCTGAGTATGGTTATTCTGACGACTGCTCATGAAACGCCAGGAACTGAGATTGCCTTTTTTGCTTTGCCAGGCACTCAGGAGAGCCTTCCCTACCTTTACTATCTGTCTGTAGGTAGTCCTGCTGTGGAGTCTTAGACAGTAAAATATCAATACAGTCATCACTGTAGCCGGGGATTGAGATCATCACAGACATTCCTAGACATGGTACTTGGGAGCATGAGAGGGCTCACACCAAGATGAAATCAGCCATTGCCTTGAGGTGTGTTATACACAAGGGGTAGTGTGCACATTTAAATAATAGTTGTTAACTGTTATGGAGACTCAGGAAAGAAGTATCTGGGTTTGGTGCCATTTAATGAGTGACTTCTTTATCACAAAACTTTGAACTTTAGCACTAAAGTCTCTCACACTTGTTTTGTATTTTCAGGTGATAATCCAAAGCTTTTCTTATAAAAGTAGACTAAGCAGAAAGAGAATCAATGAGCCAGACACATTCAATTTTATTCTTGAAAGGCTGTGAACAGATTTTTGTTTCAAATAAATATTCACATTTCACAGAAAGCAAGTGTCATGTTGAACAGTTTCTTAGACAGCATCTCCTTTAGCCTGACAAGAGTTAATCACGAGGAACACAAAGCATTCCTGAGGCCATTACCATACATGAGCACGTTACGTTACATATCTCAGTAAAAGTCTGTGTGCACATGTGTACCTGTGTGTACACGCACATGTATCTTCAAATGAGCAGGTGAGTGATTTAAGCCACTGCTGCTCAGCCATCCTCAATATCTACCTCTTGAACAATCCTCATCATTTCGAAAGAAACCAGTAAGTCACAACTGTTCCTGCCACTATCTTCACAGTCGATGCCTGACAACCAGTATTCTACTTTCAGTGTCTGAATTTAATTACACTAAGTGCCCCATGTCAGTGGAACCACTCAACATCTGTCTGTCTGTGTATGCTCCTTTCACTCAGTGTGTCTGTACATGTTGCAGCATGTGTCAGAATTTCTGCTCTTTCTATGACTGCACAAATATCCTATTGTGTATGCATACATTTTTCATATCCGTTTTGCTGAACAGGAAAATTTGGGTTGCTGCCATTAGGGGCTATTGTGAATAATGTGGACAAAAGCTAAGGACAAAAGTGTACAAATAGCTCTTCTTGTTTTCACTTCTTTTGAGTGAGTAACAAGAAGTAGGATTGGTGGGTCAAATAGTGTGCAACATACAATCTATTATATACTATGTATTATATAGTCTCTACTAATCTATGGCAATATTCACTTTTAAGGAAATTGCATTATTTTTCCACATTGGCTGCACCTTCTTGTGTTTACACCAATACTGTTCAAGAGCTCCCATTTCTCTGTGGACTCACCATACTCCCTTCCGATTTTTGTCCTTGTGTTTACATTATAGCTCTAAGTTATAATGACAAGGTGTTATAACTAAGTTATAATGACAAGGCACATTCAATCACCTGACCTGACAACATGCTCTCACCACTAATCTCACATGCACTCTGCATGTAAGGCTGTGTGGCTTTCCCCTTCCTATTTTTGCTTTCCTAGATTATTTCATCTACTTAGTTAAACTGCTTATAAGAGAATGTAATGAGAGGGAGAAAAACCAACTTCTCAGATACAGTACTAGCCAGACATGGTGACAGATACCTATAATCCCAGCACTTGCAAGGCTGAGGCAGGATGATTGCCATGAGTTTGAGGTTAGCCTGGGCTACATATTAAGTTCTATAGATCAGGTTGAGACCAAGAGAAGGACCCTATGTCCAAACAACAACAGAAACAGGAAGAAAAGGGCAGAGGACAAGCAGAAAATAATACTATGATGAAATATTTAACCAAATATGCAATTATTTACACAAAATATATGAGGGTTAGTTCTGGAGAGATGCCTCAGTGTTTAAGAGCACTTGCTTTCTCTGCAGAGGACCCAGGTTCCACTCTCCTAACCCACATGTTGGCTCACAACCATCTGTAACTCCAGGTCCAGGGGATCTGATATCCTTTTCTGGCTTCCACAAGCCCCAGGTATGCATGTGGTACACAGACACACAAACAGTCAAAACACTCATACACATAAAATAAACACATCTTTAAAATATCTAAAATAAAAATGGACAAAAATAAAAGTCCAAGATTGCCATGCTGAGTTACAGAAGGCTATCAAATAATTGAATCAAAACTAAAATTATAAGAAACATATGATCAATATAAAGATATAACAATTTTTGCAATAAGAGATGGAGAATATATGGCATGAAAATGTAAAAGAAAGAAAGACATGCTGCTATCAGATAAAAAGCTTAAAAATTACAGATAAGAAATTATTTCATAATGACAAAAGACAAAACTGAATAAGACAACTTATGTGCATGTATTATACTTAGTCATAAGAGCTTAAAATTCACAATGTGAATATTGAAGAATCTAGCAAAAGAGAAATAATAATAGATATAATAGCAGAAACTGTAGTGCTCTTTTCTCAAGAATGACAGAATAAATGGGGAAAAATATCACCAAAGATATAGAAAATAAGTAATGGTATTGATTCAACTGATATATCTGGAAATCCATCCCCAACAACTGTTGAACATACATTCTTTCCAAGCATAAGAGAAGAAAATGCAAAATGTTTTAAAGTTTGGGCCATAGAGAAAGTCTACAAAAATTTCATAAAATGAACTCATGCAGATTATTATTTTGCTGATCAAATATCCAGTGTTTTAACAAAAATGGAAAGACAAGAGATAGATTGACTTAAGTAGCCCAAGACCTTACATATCATAGCAGAAAGTAAACACATAACACAAAATCTCCTTGTATTTTTAGAGGCAACAGTAAGGTATTAGAGATTGGAATGATGCTACTGAGTGGTAGGGGATGTTGCTTTTCTTTTCTTTTTTCACATGTGCTATGCGTGCATATTTGTGATGCATGTGTCCATGTGCATACAAGTAGAGGTCAGAGGAAGACATCAGATGTACTACTCCATCTTTTTCTATCTTACCGTCTGAGACAAGGTCTCTCACTGAACCTAGAGTTGACCTATTATCTAGACTGGCTGGCCATCAAGCAACCATGTTCTTCCTGTGTCTGCATCCAAGTGCTGGGAGTACGCACACACACTGCCACACCATGCTTATTCAGTGGGTGCTAGCAAACTCAGGTCTTTTGGCTTTCACAAGAGGCAGCTTACCCACCTAGCTATCTCCATGGCCCAGTTCTTTTGCTTTTCCTTTTAAAGTAAAAACCATGAGGTCAGAAAACATAGGTTCAAAAATAGCCAAGGTAAAACTGAAAAATAAAGACAGTGCGAGTCATCATTCTATCAACTGTCTCAGCCACATCCATCAAGGAAACAGAAGGGAGGGCAACACTCTGAGCACAGAACTGAAAGCCCAGAAACTAACCACAGCTCATTATGTTACTGAGACAGGGCCTTACTTTGTAGCCCAGGTTAGCCTCAAACTTAACAATCTTACTGCCTCAATCCTCTAAGTACTGAGACTGAAGCCATATCTCACCACACATGATTTTTTCTGAAGGTACAAATGAAACCCATTGGAGGAACGATGACAGTTTTTACATGCAATGCCACTATGATGACAAGATGTCCATGAGCAAAAGGAATCAGCAAGTGACTGTCACCTGGCCTCTCATTCTTCAAGCAAAATACTAATGCAACAGATCACAGACTTAAACATAAAACATGAAACCTTGATAGCTTTATGACAAAAGCCTTTGTTATTTGGGGCCAAGGAAAGAATCCCTAGTCTCTACACCAAAAAAATCATGCGTAAAATGGAAAAATGATTATTTGACACTTGTTAAATGACACATATTTTGCTAAAAAATATCCTAACAACACGAAAAGCAAACTATAGACAGTGAAAATATGTACGGGCCACTTGTCTGTCAAAGCACTATTACTTAGACTACATAAAGAACTTTAACCCTCAATGGCAAATAGCAAGTCACTTATTTTGAAAATCACTATGAGGCACAGACACTTTCTCTAAGAACCAAGAAAGATGGCGAATAAGCCTTAAAATGATGCTCAGTAGTGTTAGCCACCAGGAAAGAAATCCAAGTTAAATCACAGAAAGCTATTGAGGACTAAGATCAAAAGTAGTCATAAAACACAATGCCTGAAAAGATGGGGGAGAAACCTGGGTTTGCTGATGACATCAGATGACAGCCACTCTGGAAAATCACTTAGCGGTTCCTCATAGAATGAAACATTAACCATTGTGTAATCTAGCCAATGCATTTCTGGCCTGCTTTCCTAGATAAACAAAATCTTAGGTTCTCACAGAAATCTGTGTTTGAGTGTGCATAGGGGCACTATTAGGCCAAAGTGGAGAAAACACAGTTCTTAGGTGGGTGAACTGTTGAGCCACGTATGGAATATAGTCAACAATTAAAAAAAAATGGATTTTTGAAGTCTCCCCTGAAATTATGTCCAAGATATAGTGCTGAGTACAAAAGCTAATCCCAAAAGTTTTGATCTGTATTACTTCATTTATATTTAACATTTTGAAAGGAAAGTATTTTAGAAATGGAGAAGAGCTTTACAAGTGGCCCAGGGTTAGGGACAGAAGAGGGAACATGAAGGACAGAGATGCTGGGGCTATAAAGGGGAACACAGGGGCTTATTATGGGAATGAAACTTTCCAGCAGATGCCTGTGATATAGAAACACAAACACACACAACACTGTCCAGAACCAAACCACCCTACAAGCAAAGGTTAACCCAGGGAAGTCTCAATAACGTACAGTGTCAGTAACCTGGTCTTGGATATACTGTGATTTTCCAAAATGTTAAAATATAGGGAAAACCAGTTCAAGGGCACATTATATACATCTTCAGTGTTTTTTGCCACTTTATATTTGACTCAAAATAAAGTTTTAATTGATTAATTATTTGAGCATCAATTATCTCCATATATTCAACAAAAGGTTTTGTATAAAGTCATATTAGGACAGAGCTGCTGAATGTCAAGAACTGAGTTATTACTAGGTTCTAGAAGGAAAGAGAAGAGTAGACTCAATGGTGTTTGGAAAGAAGGGGAGTGCTTGATAGGATGAACTGGGGACTTCATCGAGGGAGACACAAGCTTCTGCATCAGCAGGGATGAAAACACAGAGAAGCCATGTCTCACTGTCTCCTGAACAGAGTGTATCATAACCTCTAAATATACAGTAAAGTATAACTGTTACAAGTGTGATTTCTGAAACCAGCTTCCTGTGACTCAACATCTGTCATCAGGAGGATAAAACTTTTCTGTGCTTCGGCTTCTTCCTTCGAGGTAAATCACACTTAGAACGGAGCCTGGCATTCAGTCAGCGATCACTAACTGCATTAGCTCATAGCAGAACATTTGTCATCAGTGACAATATAAGCGCTGTCATTTTTTCTTATTATTTGTTACCTTTTGGTGCTTAATTTTCAGATTTCATTCCACTGTGCCTGGAAGAACTGTGCATCCCTGACGTCTCAAGCTCACCACAGACACACAGGCCCCTAAAGCCAAGCACTGTGTGGTAGCTGCCTGCCCACCTGGCACACGAGTAAAGACAGGCTCAGCACTTTTCACCAGACTCTGTCCCCCATTTCTGGCTGTGACTCTCTACATCTTGTTTGCTGAACTCAGCAAAAGGTAGCAATCACTGTTGAGTTTCTTCACTTTCACAGCACCAAGAACTTTACTCCCTATGAGGGGACAAGTGCTCCCTAGTCAATATGATCCCCATTCTCCTAAGATAGCTGCAGCCATCATTTCTGGCCCAGCACATTAACGCTTGTTTTGCATTCATGGTTTATGAAGATTGACGGACAATTGGTGTAGACTGATGTTGTGAGCTCTAGATTCTCTACAGACTGGCTTGTTCTGCTTGTCAGAGCTGTGTGAAAGCAGCCTTGCAGCCTGCGGATGACAGCTGAGAGGATATACCTATAAAGAGCCTGAACACTCTTGCCAAAAAGAGTATACAATTCATAAAAAAGAAATCAGCGTTCTTAAATTTATGAGGATGAGACATACAAGATTAATTTTCTAATGAACCATGGATAATATGATCTCTCTTGGCAGAAAAAAAAAATCACATTTTGGCTAGACTAGCAAACTTTGTCTTTAATAAGGACAAGTATTGATTGTGTTGACTGAATGGTAACCACTGTAATAGGCACAGCATACATAATATGTGAAATCAGAAGCTGAAGTTATGAGATAGGAACGTCAGAACTGGCTTCATCCTGTGGCATCTGTGAATGCCACTAAAGTCCACGCTGTCACAGGCAGTGGTGGCCCTTTTGTTGGGATATTTAGGAGTTTAGCCACCGAGCTTACGAGCTTACTGTCTTCACTTTCCCCAGTAAACCCCCCTTAGCAGGGTGCAATCTTTACACTAAACTGCTTTAGTTCCCGTTAATGTGGACAAATGCTACCTGTGGAGGTAAACTATGAAGATCCCCTGTGGATATGTGGCAATGACTAACCTTTGTTAAACCAATTCTTTTTGAGAAGTTAAATATCCCCCAGTATAGTGGTTTGGCTGTGAATGCCCCCACCAGCTTCTGTATTTGAATATGTGGTCCCCCAGTTGGTGGAGCTATTTGAGGAGGTTTGGGAGATGTGGCCCTGACAGATGAGGTATCTCGCTGGAGGTGGGCTTTGATTGCTTTGGGCTCTACCCTATTTACAGTTCCACTCCAGGCTTGTGGTTGAGATGCGAGTTCTCAGTTTCCAGCCAAAGCTGATAGGTCTACTGCTGTCCTTGACAGTATAGACTTTAATCTTGAACAATAGTCAAAGCAAACTTACTCTTCTATAAGTTGCTTTGCTCCTGGTGTTTTATCACAGCCACAGAAAAACTAAGTAATAAACACAACTGGATTAATACATCCCTCTCTATCATACTTAGGAGAATCATAGAGGCTCATGGTTCATTCAGGTTTCACCTTCTTAAATCAAGTGTGACTCTTTCCTCAGATCAGTGTTATAACCACTCACTGAACCTCCTCTGATTTGCTCATATATTTTTGGAAGTACAGGAAGCACCAGAAGTGCACCTTTGCATAGCTATACAATGAGAGAGCACACCATCAGAATAAGGTTTTCATTCTTTTTTCTCTGATTCTTAAGGATTGTCAAGTTTGCAGGGATGGGAGTGGGTGTAAAGGGGACTACTTTCTTGCCTTAATGCCTTGCACTTTAGGAAACAGCCAGCAGTGACCTCTGGAGCCAAAAAGCGCTTCTTTCTGGAACTGCTTTTGCGAATTTATTACTTTACCTTACGAAGTACACCTGCCATGTCTTGCTAGATATATACAAAATAATTCAGCCATCTCATTCACTGGATGAGAGTAATATCATTCATACATAAAGAGATTAGATGCTTCTTCTTGTACATTATTTAAGGTCATTTCTGTTCACTCTACCCCATCTATTTCTAATTCTTTTGTTGTTTAGAAGCAGATTTCTATCCAGTTTTCCAAGTTCTGTGGTCATCATTTTTAAAACAGTGTAGAAACTAATGAACAAGTATTTCTAAAGTATGAAGAAAGATATTCCACATGGTGCATCTATCAAAGGATATTAGGTAATGATTAGGGTAATGTATATAATATATTTAATAATAGGATAAGATCACTTCGGCATATTTTGGATTAAAGTGTTGGTTTAAAAATCTATGTTATGCTATGCATGCTATCAGTCCATTTTATCTACCTTAGAAAAATATTGGAAGATTATATCAAATAATATGTAGTTATTTCTGAGTGATGAAAAGGTTTACTATCTATAAATCAAAGAAAAACAGGTTGAACTTAGTGTAGTTTAAATTATGTAGTTTTAAATAATGTGCAAAATAAAATTATCTAAGCATTGAATTGGATCTTATGTCCATTTAACTCTATTATTATAAAGTCTTTAATATATAGCTATGATAATTATATACATTATCCTAATCTTTGGTGCACTAAAATAAATGGATGGATGATGCTTTTATTCTCAAAATAGACCTTATGCCTAAAAGTAAACTATATCCATTTACAAAAAGAAATTCAATTATAGCCGGGCAGTGGTGGTGCATGCCTTTAGTCCCAGCACTCATGAGGCAGAGGCAGGTGATTTCTGTGAGTTTGAGGCCAGCCTGAGCTACAGAGTGAGTTCCAGGAAAGACACCAAAGCTACACAGAGAAACTCTGTCTCAAAAAACAAAAAAAAAAAAAAAAATCAATTATAGTGAAATACAGAATTGGATGATAGAAGAAAATATTCAGGCTTTTGTCAACACATTACATATGTAGCATATGTCTAGTAATTGTCATAATTTCAAAATGAAGATTGATGTATATGGTAGTTTAAGATATCTGTAACAACTGTAAGAAGATATGAACAACTATGTGGATTATATTAGTGATAAAGTAACAGATGTTGCCAACACTTGATATATTGCCTACATATGTAATCAAAGTGTCTTAGTATTATTTCTTGTTGCTGTGATAAAACACTTTGACAAGAGAAACTTAGAGGAGGTAAGTGTTTATTTTGCTCACAAATCCAGATTACAGTTCATCATTTTGGGGAAGTTTAAGACTGCAGAAACTTGACTAGTCAGTCATATTACATCCATAGACACGAGCAGAGGGCAATGACTTATTAATGTGTGCATGCTTATGCTTAGATGGCTCTCTCCTTTTCATTTTGTCTAGGGCTTAGCTCATGAAATAATATTACCCATGTACAGATTGGCTCTTTCCCACTTCAATTATACCATGAAAATCCCTTATAGACATGTCCATAGACCAACTCAAAGGAGACAAATTATCACTTAGATTTTCTTCTTGGGTTATCTTATGTTGGTTGACAATAAGCAACCATCAATATTTTAAGAAACTACTAAATTTTTTAAGTATGTGTTTGCAAAAAATATGCATATTTTCTATATATATACATATATATATATATATATATTCAAGTTTGTAAGCTCAAAATACTTATATTGAAGGAGAATAAAAGATATAACAAAATAAATAAACATAAGGAGAATTGTCTAAGGTATTCTTTACAGGCACAGATTTATAATGATATACACATACACACATGTACATGCACATGTGCGAACACACATTCAGTAAAGAATAAAAGCTGTGCTTTGAAAGATGGTCAAAATATAAAAAGACAACAAATTAGAAATTAGGGGACATTTCCTCAATGAAAAGTTCACTGTTTATTCATTCTACATTCAGGTTGTCTGTAACAACAGGATAAAGGGAAATATAAGAATGAAGCTTACTCGACAATTGGAGAAAGAGGAGGGACTGTAAGAGTGTGAATTGTTGAGACCAAGATTGGAAAAAGCACAGGGACAAATAGCCAAACGAATGGAAGCACATGAATTATGAACCAAAGGCTGTGGAGCCCCCAGCTGGATCAGGCCCTCTGAATAAGTGAGACAATTGAATAGCTTGAACTATTTGGGAGGCATCCAGGCTGTGGGACCGGGACCTGTCCTTGGTGCATGAAATGGCTGTTTGGAACCTTGGGCTTACACAGGGACACTTTGCTCAGCCTGGGAGGAGGGGACTGGACCTGTCTGTACTGAATCCACCAGGTTTAAATGAATCCCCAGGGGAGTCTTGGCCCTGGAGGAGATGGGAATGGAGGGGTGGGGCTGGGGGGAAGGTGGGGGGGGGGGCGGGAGGGGGGAGGACAGGGGAACCCATGGCTGATGTGTAAAATTAAAACACAAGTATAATAATTAAAAAAAGAATGAAGCTTAAATGGTCTCAGCTTATGAAAAAAGTAAAATTTAATAGATATCTCAATACACATATTACTGAGAACACTCCTGTAGGCAATATAGTCTTCATGAGTCATGGTTTATGGTGCTGTGTCATAAGAGAGCATCAGTAAGTGATAAACAGTTCTTAGACAGCTAGAATTCAGAAAATAGTATGTAGTGTAAAAATTGAATTAGCAAAATTATATTGCTTTGTGGAGGATGCTATTATTTGAGTCATGCACCAAATTATATACTGACCCTTTAGCTAATGTAGCTATTCTAGAGTTATGATCAGTTAAAACAACATACTGAGGATTTCTGTGGAGACAAGAGGGAAAGTCACATTCTCTTTCTATGACATATATTTACAAATAAAGCATAGGATCTTCAGCTTAAACAAACACATCTTAAACATATTCATTGTAGTTATCTCAGGATCAAAGGATATATTTGACTACTTACTTTCAATTTTCCAATGTTTATTCAGTAAAGATATTCTATTCTTATAGCTAAGGAAATTGTTTAAAATATTATGATACTTTGAAGTTGTTTTGCTGTTAGCTCTGTCAGCATATTCCTTGATATGGAGGAGCCATAGCTTTCTGTTTTGCAGAATACTAAATTTTAATAAAACTCAAAGATCACTAAGATGATACCCAGTTTTTTCTCAAGTAATCAGGCTGAATGACATTTTAAGATCATAAGACATTATTTAGTATAGACAAAATGATTTATTTTGGAATTTAGTGTAGTAACTCTCGGTAGACATTATAATGAGTAATTACATTGATTGGTAATAACATGCTCATGATTCACCATAGAACATGCAGTCAATGCTAATTGGCCATTTCACCTGTGAGGCAAAGGTTGGGTTTAGAACTATTTTTCCTAGGCTCTTCATTTCAATTTATTGTATTTTTATGCTGAAATTTGAAAAGAAATTACACAGGTGTTTATTGGTCACCAATGAAATGATATGATTCAAATGTTGGCTTACTGAACTCATGAGATTTGGAGGTTTATTTAATCATCTTTGCATATTGTAGCCTTCTCTAGATTACATCCTTGACTCTTATTGTTTTTTGGTGCTTCCTACTGTGGAGCTAAAAGGCTACAAACATTAAATGTTTGAAAATTTACCCCCAAATAGGTAGTGTCATAATTATTATTTTAAATATGAAAAAATTATTCTTTCAACCCACACATACACATCAAATACCAAACAACTTATGAAGTGTGAGAAATACTAAGATGAATAAGTTCAACATAATCTCAGCTTTCAGAATGTAAAACTAGATTGCAGTAGCGATAAGAGAACAGAATTTTGTTTGGCCTGATTTGAGTTGGAATACTCCTCCTAACTCATTGTTATTGATTGTGTTTGCCACTCTTAATATTTTAGTGATTTTAACATTCTATGCTAATTCATAATTCTACTAGTGCTATGTAATTTGTATTTTTTGAGATCATGGGAGATTTTTATGCTCAGAGTTCAGGCTAGAGATTATGTAAACATTGAATCATAAATGTAATACCTCAGTGACTCTTTTATTAAATATATTTCCTAAACTATAATTTGACTAGCATTGAAATTTAACACTTCTTTTCTTATTGGCCTATCACACAGGGTCCTATCATCTATGAATTTACAAATAGCAGGTTATATTTAGAAATATCAAGATGTAAATCCAATCATTAAGTTCAATATACAATTGAAAACAGTCTGAATATTGCAAAAGTGAAACAAACAAATAGGACAAGGGAAAAAAGAGGCAAGATAGCAGGAGTTCAGGGTCAGAGAAGAACACAGCTATTTCAATCTACAGAAATGAGACAAGACTCTCTTAGACAGAGAGGATATAAGCATGTGTGCAATGAAGATAACTGGGCCCCACAGGATGAAAAAGTGGCTTCATGTGTCTGCTCCACCTCAATACTAAAAACGGATGTGTTTATTTACTTACTATCACAAAACACATCCCTCAGTGTTAGGTTTATTTATAAATTTGTCTTGGCTCAACTATTAAGAGAGCTTGTGTCTCCTCCTGAGGACCTGGATTCAGTTCCTAGCACCAATGTGGGCAGCTCCGAACCACCCACCACTTCAGTTCTAGGGGACCTCACTTCCCACCTCTGTGTACACCTGCATGCACATGGTACACACATACACACACACACACACACACACACACACACACACACACACACTTACATATACATACATACACTTAGGCACATACATACTTAGGCACATGCACACACACGTGCGCACACACACACATACACACATATACACATACACCTAGACATACAAACACACAAATTAAAAATATAAATCTTAAATCTGTTTTAGAGTTCTCATTTATGATTCTTACTATTAATTTTAGAATGTTTGCCACCAGATTTTCAGATAAAAAGTATTTCATGTATCAGAAAATAATTCTGTTATTCCATTAATTTTGCATTACAAAATTCCTTAATGATCAAATGTACACCTCAGCTTTTAATTGGTAGCATTAAGGACTTAATTGGATGGATTTATATTTGTTTAGAAGAAGACAATTTCAGAAGAGTAAGTTTCATGCTCTTCATTGTGTTATTTATGTATTATATGATGATGCATGCTGCCAATGAAGTATTTATAAACTCAAAACCAAGAATTTGCAAAAAAGTAACTGTCTTTGTTATTAAATGAACATTATATACTTGTATAAAATGTTGCCTTTGTTCTTGGATTATAGTACATTATTTGCAATATTCCATTTAACTGGTCTTCATATTTCCAATTACTTTGATAAATACTCTTGCTATTTCCTTCTGACTATTGGCATCCATTTAACATTGATAAATTATTTCCCTATCTGAAGCAGATTGTTGCCTCCAGTTTCTTGGGCAAGAAGGAACATAATAAATAAGAGAGAGCTACAAGTCCATTGGGAGGATTAGGGAGATGTCTTAATGGGTAAGAACACTTGCTGTTCAAACATGGAGACCTGACTTCAAATCCCCAACACTTATGCAAAAAGCCAGGCATGGCTGCACATACCTGTACCTTGGCATAGGAGACAAGGATAGGGACAGAGATATGTAGATCTGAGAGCTTGCTAGACAGCTAGACAAAATAGTGAATTTCTTATTCAGTGGAGACTCTGTCTTAAAAGTGAGGTAGAAAGTGATCAAGAGTATCTTTTACATGTGTGTGCATGGATGCATGTGCTCCAAACCTACATGTACACACCAGACATACCACACATATACACACCACTCATATCCAAGCACAAAGAAAAGAAAAAGCTATTAGAAAACCAAACAACCAGACCTATGTTTTAAGATGCACGTTGACTGAGAACAAGGCCCTGGGGGTCAGATACTTTTACTAAAATATATCAGAACCCTATAGGTGCCCTTTCTGGTTATCATGATGGCCATGCTTCAGCTTTGCTTGGAAGAGTAGGGAAAAAAAGCAGCTGAGAATTCCTGTGTGAGGATCAGTGGGTTCTCACATTTACCAATCAAGTATGTTTCTACAAATTGAGTTATGTCCAAGAAGAGGCACACTTCCCGCTTCCAGTGAGTTGACTAAATAAAACAGGAAACAAAGAAAGGTGAATATTTCATTCTTACAAATTGAGATTTGGGGTCACCCCTGTGCAATATCATAGGCTCCACTTGTGAAACATTAAAGTTACAAGTATAAGAGGGTGGGATGTACAGAGGTTAATTGAGTTGCCTCACCTGAGTGTGGGAGTGTGAGAGCTGATGGTGTTCATTTTTCCCAGCCATACACTCAGAAACCACAACTTGGTATTTTGTAGTAAGCCGTGGCTGAGTATTTATATTATGTAATCAACAGTGTTACAAATCAGAACTGTATTTTCCGGGAAGCTTTTGGGTGATACAGCATTTACCAGCACATCATTCAGCTTGTGCATGGGTGCATGAAGCAAGCATTCTAGAAAGTTAATTTCTGGAGAATTCATCAGAAGTATCTTTAAGCTATACATGGCCTCACTAGCAATGAAAAACATGACTGTGCTACAAGATTTTTGTTATGAAAAATTCTCTCAATACTGTTTTTACAAGCTGATTTTTGTATTTTCACAGTGACAGGTCCCAACACTAATCCCAGGCTGTTGGTAATTGCCACCCAATTCTAACCTCTAGCAGGTCCACTTCTTTGTTGATGTCCACCCCGTTCATTACAGAAGTTTCCTTCCTTATATCCATTGGTTTCTCTTGATTACAAAAAAACGTGTTGACAAGGATTCAGCTTTTTGCATCCACCCATAAACTTACAGATTTTTTTTTTCAGAAAAACAAAGACTTATCAAACACATTGCTGTGATTTGAATACATTGCTGCCCTTGGAAATCCATGTTGAAATCTGATTGCCATGTGGCACTGTCTGTTGGAGGGCTAAAGGAGTTATAGAGAGACTAGATTCGCTGGGAGAGAGAGAGAGAGAGGGGGGGGGCACTGTAAGGCCAGCCACGGCCACTGCCTTGCCCTTTCTGCATGCACTCACTCATCCTGTCACACTGTACCACGTCATCACACCCTCCTGGGTACCGCCACTTTGCCCTTGCTCTTCCAGCTGCACAAACCATGAGCCAAATTCATTTCTTTTCTCCTAAGTTCGTCAGTTTCAGGTATTCTGTTGTGGCAACAGAAACAGATAAAGAAATGACCAATGGCCCAAACTTTGGCATTTCCCCCCAGGAAACTCTTATGTAATAACTCCCAAATCCAGGAGGTACTTTTATAGACTCAGCATATCTCATGAATAGGCACAAGGAGTCACACAGGTGGTGATTCAAATATTGCATAAACACATACTATAAACATTCATCTCACAGGGGCTGGAGAGATAGCTTAGCAGTCCAGAGCACACACTGCTGCTGTAGAAGATCTGAGTTCAGTCCTTAGTACCCACATCAGGCAGCTCCAAACCACACATAACTCTTGCTCTAGTTGATAATACACCATCTTCTGGACTCCATGGACACCTGCATTCACATACTAGTTCACATACTGACATATATAACTAAAAATAAAAACTAAAATAGAATTTTAAAATTTATTTTCCACATAATTTTTTTGATTTCTTATAAATAGAACCTCTTCAAAATCTAATATTCACTATCATTGCTGAGTTTCCTATTTATAAGTACAGACTAACCTCTGTTAAACAGAGACACACAGAGGCTGCTGCACAAAAGCAGCAACATATTACATATTATGCACATATTACACATTATGCACCATTGTAAACTCAACTTAGTGTTACAAGCCCAGATTTTGAAATTTGTGGCTTGATGCTGGTTTATGACATGGGAACATTTCCCCCCACTCTTTGTCTGATATAAAATAATTATTTTTAACCAACTCCAAATTTGTAGTATGGGAATGGGAAGTTTATGCAATTCTGAAGTCCCCATCTAAGCGGTAAATAATTCCCCACTTTGTCCCACCACATTTTCACAAGTCTGGACATTAATTTCTTAACCTTCAGCCGATTAGAAGAGTCAGCTAAATACAATATCCCCTTCTCCAATGGAACCATCATCCTGAAGTGTGTTTGTAATTGCTTCTTACCCAGATGACAGAAGACAATTTCAGGGACTGCTTTATTTAATTAGGATGCATGAGCATGGACTGGCAGGTCACACTGCCTCTAAATTACACTTCCTCAGTATTTTTGAGAAAGTTCTTCTGTCTCTGCAACCTTGAGATGTGTTTAGAAAGACCTCACTATTGCAATGCCTCCAAACTTCACTGGTGAGTGGAAATATTATTGACATAGTTTTCAGATTTTCCCACAGGTTCCAGGGTTTATTTACTAACTTGCTGGTGGATAACTAAAATGTTAAAGGGGAAAAGAATTTTTAACCTATTGGTTGACACATTATTTTCCCCCCAAAAAGGTGAAAGTCTTATTACAATTTATTTTGTGTAAGAACTCTGAAACAAAAGCTTTTGGCATCAGGCCCAGATTGAGAGAAGTTTTGAAAGAAGTCCACATTTGTATCAGTCTGAAGAAAAGTAGCTTCCTGTCATCAAGTTGCATCTTGCAAGTCAAAGCTATGTGAAATGGCAACATGGGGATTTGGACAACCCTTCCAGATCCTGTGCACATCACAGAGTAGCTCAAGGGGAGTTGTAGAATTGAGAGACAAGTGTCTTTAAGAGTGAGAAAAACACATAACCTCAAGACAACACAAATTTGGGGCTTCAAAATGATTTAGTGTTTGAGACATCCCTCTGCAACATGACCAAACATTCATTAAGCACTTATGATGACAGGAAGTATGGCTGAGATAAAGGAGAAATAAAACACACCAATAGTGCACTACCAACAAAAACGGCAATAAAAATACTATATAATAGCACTCAAATACACAAATGTATCTTTATTGAGTATATGTTATGTTGTGATAAAGTCTGTAATTGTTTCCTTAGGCTACTAACTGATCATCTAGTGTTGGCCATGATTTCTACGACTATTTTTAACTTGTGACTTGGGAGAATTTTAACATTCAGCTGATTAGGTATTTTAAGGCTACTTTACTAAAACCAAATAGACATTACCACTGAAACCTGAGAGCAAGTCTGGTAGCTAGGGACATCATATATGGACACTTTTGAATACAGAACATAAGTTCAATACCTTGGATTTATTTATTTTTATTGAGCAGAATCTAAGATGTACCTCAAATTCAGTGAGTTTACACAAGTAATGTATTGTAATTTTTTGGATTAGGCAAGCTTATAAAAAGTATGAGTGTGTGTGTGTGTGTGTGTGTGTGTGTGTGTGTGTGTGTGCAAGTTTATACACATCACATGCACAAAAAAGTCCATAGTCAATCTATCACCAATCCACTCAGCATAGATCTTCAAAAATGGAGGGCATTTTGTAATTTCATCCCTCATGCAGCGTAGCTGACAGTGTGGTTAGGTTCATCTCTTGGCTAACGTCCTTCAGAACATGGGTATGATGCCACAGAAACACAAAAAGCCTCTCATCAGAAAACTTCACACCCAGTCCAATCAGTAATGTACAAGAGCCCACGGTCTGGAAGATGAAAGCCACTTTGCCTGTCCACTCTCAGTTCTACAAAGCATAGATGCCACAAGAGAACAACAATCAAGAAAAAAAACAAAAAACCAAACAACAGGAAATCGGCACCAGTCCTATGGAAAATGGCATTGAATGCATGCAAGTAAGCGGCATAGCCTATTTATTCTGGCTGCCAAAGCTATTATCCTCTTCTTCAGTCAAAACAGAGTGCTTACTGATTACAAAAGAACAGAGGTCTAAGAATTGATTTGAATGATTCTACTGAATTTTCAAGTCTTAGACAGCTTGGTGAGATAAACTCTCAAGTGACGAGTGTAAAGTGTTTTCAAACAGATTTGCATTGTTCGAGTCCATGGGTTGTTTTGTACTTTAGGGAGTTGGAAGACCTGTGGAGAAGAGCGTATTAGACATTTGAGAACACTTACTGCTAACAATTACAGATCTAGAGAATGATACAGTGTGAAGAGTTCTGGGATGTTTCTTGCTTTCAAGTTCAAACCTTTATTTTACTGATTGGGAAATAGAGGTCCAGGGTGGGGAAGAATTGAATTTGAAATCATTTCCATGGGCCATGGGTCTGGTGATTGCCCATCACGGCTTGCTTATTGAATGATCTAGCTGAAAACATTTTTTCTATCTTTCCCTCTTTCCTATTACCTTTCTCTGTCACAGTAAACCTCCCTGGTTCCTTCTGTTGCTGTTATTCATGTACTTCAACAGTCATTTCCCAAGCATCAGGTGGAAACATAGTATTAGGGATGAGGAATTCAGGTGTGGCCCTGGATTCATGGACTCACACAGTCTAACAGGCCAAATGGACACAGCAGGGCTGGAAACATGTCCTAAGAGGTCATATTTACGCCAAGACCTGAAAGGTGAGTGGGAGATGACCAATCACATAAAATGGTGAATAACAATTCCAAGAAGGGAAGCAATATCTCCCAGTGTGCTTGTGGGGGTATGAATGAGAATGGCCCCCATAGGCTCATATGTTTGCAGTCCTGGTTTCTAGTTGGTGGACTTTTTAGGAAGGATTATGAGGCATGACCTTGTTGAAGGAGGTGAGCACTAGGAGCCTACACCAGGCCAGGTTGTCTTTCTTCCCCTCTTCCTGCAGTGTGCTTGCAAATCAAGTGTAAACTCTCAGCTACTGCTCCAGTGTCATGCTGGCCACCTGCTGCCATGCTCCTCACCATGATGGCTGTGGACTAACAATCTGAAACTCTGAAAGTCCCCAATTAAATGCTTTATTTCTTAAATTGCCTTGGTCATGGTGTCTCTTTACAGCAAGGAAAAAAGTAACCAAGATAGTGCCAGAATAGGTGGCTGCTCCATCAGTTGTAAGACAAAGCAGGCTTCCAAAGAGGCAGGAGCAGAAATGACCTACCAGAAAACAGCAACATTATGATTTGTCTTTGTCTTTGAGGCCCAAACTCCAGACCTCAGCCCCAAATCCTCTCTAAAACACTTTATTACTGCATAACCTTTAAAAAATAAGCCAGAAATAACCGATTTGATGCATTATAAAAATAGAGGGAAATGTATCACATGTCCATACTGAGACCCCCATCTCTCTGATCATGAATGTCAGGGTCCTCACCCACTCCCCCTGAACCCTTATGAAAGCCTGGGCTCAAGGAGGATATGAGTTGGCAACTCTGAATCAGATACAACATGACTTTAAGCCTGACCTGGAATCTTCTGGTGCTTCATTCTGGAGCAAATATCACAGTCAAAAATGTGGTGTTTTCCTATATCAGATCAGAATTCAAAGCTGCCCAAGACTGTTACATAGAAAATAAGTGACAAGCCCCACAAAGCGTCTGGAACATGAAGACCTCCCAGGTAGTGAATAAGAATGTTTGAAAAGTTAACGTTTAACCACAGCCATAGATTTATAGAAAAATTAAAGGAATTCCTAATATATACTTTCTACCTAAATGCTGCCAAGAATGAAAAAAAATGTACATTTTTCAATAGAACATATTGACTTGGAGTCACATGTGACCACAAAAGTAAATAAATAAATAAATAAATAAATAAATAAATAAATAAATAGGCTAATTAGCCCCTCAGCTCATAAACATGGTCAGCTCATTCCAAAGCTATACCAGCCAATGAAGACAAACACAAAGAGATTCCAGTTCTCAGCAGTCATAGGCAGACTTCTCAAAGTCATTGGAGACAAGATGAAAAGTGCTTTATTCCTCAGGGTCTCAGTTCATCTTCTGAAACTTGGGGTAATACCTCCTTGGGAGGCTCTGGATCAAATAGAGGCAAGAGACAGAAGCAGGACGATTATTTATTTATTTATTTATTTATTTACTTACTTACTTATTTATTAATATTGGCCATAGCAATAACAGCAGTAGTAGTTTTCTCTATGTCTGTGGCATGGTAAGTGTTCAGCAGATGTGATACTTTTTGAATTCATAGAATACTGTCATATTTTATATTATAGGTCTGTAATTATAATACTTTAATCATTTGATTATTGTGGCAATAATAAAATGTGATTTAGGGGATGGAGATACCGTTCAGCAGCTTAGAGCATGTATTGCACAGCCTTCTCACCCATTTCTGGGCTCCAGAATGTGTAGCCCAACCCAGAGCCCTAGTTACAGACCTCCTAGAATCAGTCCCCTGCCTGTCTGCCTAGCAGCCACCTCACCTACTACACTGATGGGATACATGGAATCTGTACCCAGAGTCTGAACTGAGACTTCAGATAGGGACTCCCATAGTTGGTCCACTGCCTAGCCCAACTTTCAGCCATCCCACCTACTAATAGGCACCAGGACCACTTGGAACTCAACCTAGAACCCTAGTTATAAAACCCCTAGAGCCATTCCCCTGTCCCCACCTGTCTGCCTAGCAGCCACCCCACTCACCATATTGACTGAGGACTATATGGAATCTAAATCCATATTATGACTGGAACTTTTGGTAGCAACTTCCAGAGCCAGTCCATTCACCCACCTGGATGTCAGCTAATCCATCCACTGCCATCCACTAGACCTAAAGCCCTTGTTCGAGATCTCCAGATCTGCCTAACTGCCTATCAGCCAACCTACCCACCGTGCTGATCTGGGATTATAAGAAATCCCACCTAATACCCCAGAGTGGCCTCAAGACTAAAAACAAAGCATCATTCAACTGGTCGACAATCTGACAATTTGAAGTAACAACAATTAAAGGTCCAAACTCATACCCAACAAAGTCAAGAACAAATATCCACCCTAAGCAATGCCACAAGCAACTGAACACCAGCGATGGAAAGGATGCCTAGACACCATCCCTGAAACACAAACAACCTGAATAAGCAAGGCACTATATATTCTCTGGAAACCAGTACCTCCATGGTAATACTCCCTGAGAAAAACAATATAGCTGATGTACAAGACAAAGGCTTTGAAACAGCCATTATAAATATGTTCAAGGAACTCAAAGAGGATAGGAATATAAATACCTGAAGAAGACTGCAAAAACACAATGAGATGGAAACAGTAATTGAAAATTTCCCAACTAGGGGCTGAAGAGATGGTTCAGCATTTAAGAACTCTTGCTGCTTTCACAAAGGACCCAAGCTCAATTCCCAGTAATCATATGGTGGCTCACAACTGCGTGTAATTTCAATTTCAGAGGATCTGACACCCTCTTCTGGCCATATCAGACATCTACACACATGTGACACACATAAATTCAGGCACATAAACATATAAAATAAAATACATAGTATCTTTTTAAAAACTATCCTAAGTAAAAGAAGCTGAGGCACAGATAGGTACAGTGATCTTTAAAGAAATTAACAGCAATGTTACTCAAATTTTTCATAAAATAGAAATGGAAGGAACATTTGCAAATCCTTTTTGTAAAGCCAGTATAGTAATACCATTATACTTAAACCAAAGACTCAAAAAATGTATATACCAATATTTCTGATGATAGATATAAAAATTCTTAATAAAGCACTTTCAAACTAGATTCAAGAACACATCAAAATGATTACTCACTATGATCATATTGGTTTCATCACAGTGATGCAGAAATAGATCAACATATGTAAACAGATAAATGTATTATATCAAATAAACAGACAAAATGACAGAATCTACTCGATGATCTCCTTAGATTAAAAAAATATGTTTGAGAAAATTAATCATTAAACATTCATGATAAATGTCCTGATAAATGGAGATATTAACAGATATGAAGGTACATCTCAACATCCTTCTAAATAGAAGGAAATTTAAAATGTGTCCACTAAGATAAGGAACAAGACAAGGATGTCCATGCTCTTCACTCCTATGCAATATAATGTTTGAAGTCTTAGCTAGAGCAAAAGGTAAAGTTAAGAATATTAAAAGGCCATTAATAGTAAATAAAGAAGTTAGAGTATCCTTATTATCAGATGATATAATTTTAGATATAAAAGACCCAACAGATGTAACCAGAAAACTCTTATAGCAACTGATAAATGCATTAATCAAAATAGCAGCATACAAAATTAAACCACAAAAATCAGTAAGTTTCCAATATGCAACTGAAAAACAATTGAGAAAGAAATCCCATTCCCAATAGCCTCAAAAATCTTGGAATACATATAAATGAGGAAGTAGAAGACTTGTATAATAAAAAAATTAAGACACTAAAATATTAACTGAAGAAGATACCAGAAGATGGAAAGATCTATCTATGTTCATGGATTGATAGGATTAATATTGTTAAAATGGCCATCCTACCAAAAGCTATTTACAGATTCTGACCAATTCCCATTACAATTACAACACAATTCTTTACAGAAATTGAAAAAAAAAATCTTAAAACTTCATGAAAGCACACACACAAAAAGGATAGCTAAAACAATCCCAAACAATAAAAGAATTGGTGGAGGTATCACCATACCTGATTTGATGCTACAGTAATAAAAACAACATGGTATGGTACTGGCATAAAACAGACACACATTGAACAATGGAATAGAATTGAAGAACTTGACATAAGTCCATACACATATGGACATCTTATTTTTGGCAAAGAGTCCCCAAAAAATACACACTGGAGAAAAGACAGCATCTTCAACAATGGTACAGGTCATACTGTACAGTTGCATGTAGAACAGTTGAAGTGGATACATGTCTCATCCTGCACAAAATCCAAATGAATCTAGGACCACAACATAA
Organism: Onychomys torridus; assembly: GCF_903995425.1. Taxonomy (NCBI): domain Eukaryota; kingdom Metazoa; phylum Chordata; class Mammalia; order Rodentia; family Cricetidae; genus Onychomys; species Onychomys torridus. The sequence goes on along the minus strand of NC_050443.1, from coordinate 140,950,819 downwards.
TACCCTGAATACATTATGGGAAACTATGGAATACACCTGAACTGACATGTACAGAAAGGACTTTATAAACAGGACCCTACTAGCACAGGCACTAAGACCAATAATTGTCAGATGGCACCATATGGAACTAAAAATCTTCCATAAAGCAAAGAAATCATCATCAAGGGAAGAAGAAGTCTACATAACTGGAAAAATATTTACCAGCTCTATATCTGACAGAGGGTTAATATCTAGATTATATAAAGATCTAAAAGTGAAAAAAGCAAAACCAAACAAAACAACCCAATTAAAAAATGGGGCATGGAACAGAACAGAAAGTAATGATGAAACACAAATGGCTGAGAAATATTTATTTTTTTAAAATGTTCATTATCCTTACCATCAGGGAAATGCAAGTTAAATCTACCTTGAGATATTATCTTATCCAAGTCAGAATGGCCAAGATAAAAAAAAAAAAGACAGCTGATGTTGGAAAAGATGAAGGAAAATGGGAACACTTATTCACTGCTGATGCAATAAAAACTGGCGCAGCCACTATATCAGTGTGGAGAAAGAGCTAGAACTAGATTTTTCCTAAGATCAAATTGTTCAACTCTTGGGAATGTACCCATAGGACTCCATTTCATACCACAGAGATACTGATCCTTGTTCATTGCCGATCTATGCAAAATATCCAGGAAATGAAAACAGCTTAGATATCTACCAGCTGAAGAATAGATAATGAAAGTGTTGTATATTTACACAACAGAATAGAATATTATTCAGCCATTAAGAATAATGAGATGATGAAATTTGCAGGTAAATGGATGAAACTGGAAGCCATCATCCTAAACGAGGTAATCCAGACACAGAAAGAGAAATATCACGTTTTCTCTCGTTTGTGGCTGACAGAGCTTGAGATTATAAATGTGTCTTTCATTTAGAATAGCCAGAGAGGTTATATAACTAGTAAAGGGCCAGAGAAGAAGGGGATCTTTCAGAGAAGGAGAAATTGAATATAGTGTTATAAAGAGGAAAGGAAGAAAAATGAAACAGAAAGGGTTAAATGGGGTGGGGGCTGGGAGGTCAGGGTAGAGCATGCAGTGAGGAGAGATGAATAACACTAAAGACTTTGAAAAAGCCATACTGAGACTTACTAATGTAGAAGCTTCTAAACTCTCTCTCTCTATATATATATATTACACATTATAGTAATAAATAATATACATTGTATATAGTAGTGCTGTACACACTATCAGAGGAGGGAAGTAACCATCAGTTTCACCTATGATAATGGCCTGTTTGGCAGAAAATGCCCACTATAAAATATTGGCAGCAAATGCTATTGGAATAACTAAACACTTTTAAAAATTGGATTTAACATTCACTCCAAGACACAACTCATACTTGACACAATCAATGAAGCCAAGAACCTGTGGCTAGATAGGTCACAGTCCCTAGGGAAGAACTACTACTATTATTCTGCTAAATAGCATTCAAACAACTCCCAATGACTTGTTGCTTTACCCACACAACCTCATCAGAGAAGTTTATACTTGCTTAAGATGATGGTTAACAGAAAGGCCCACAACTGGTAACATGTATAGCATAACAAACCTTGGCATACTCAGCCCTCAGTGGGACATCTATGTCACACCTGGCCCCTTAAGATTCAGGAGTCCATGAGGAAAAGTGAGCAGAGAAATTGTAAGCCACAGAATTAGAATAGTATGTTTTCTGGACACAACAAGGAAGCTGCACATGGGAACTCTCAGCATCTGTGACAGCGTGCACAGGACCTGCACAAGCTGAAGCCAAACCAAAATCTTGGCATGGAGGGGAGGAAGTGAACATGAAGTCCCACCTCTAGAGGAGGAGTTAGTGGCATATGATTGATGCCAGGAAAAGGAAAGTCATTTTTTGCTAATGCTGTGAGAACTAGTACAGTGACCATAATCCAGGGTAGACATGGACAGGAATAGGTGGTCAACAGAAATTTAAACACTTGATGTTTTTAAAAAAGGAGGAGAGGAGAGAGAGAAAGGAGGGAGGGAGGAAGGAAGGGAGAGAGAGAGAGAGAGAGAGAGAGAGAGAGAGAGAAGTTATTGGGATGAGATGGTGAGGGGATCTGGGAAGAGTTAAGGGAGGGGGATGAATATGACCAAATGCATTGTATGAAATGCTGAAAGAATTAATAACACAATTTTTTTTTTTTTTTTTTTTTTTTTTTTTTAGAGAATGTGTACTGCTCTTACAGAGGAATCAAGTTTAGCACCCAGCACCCAGTCTGGGTGGCTTGCAACTGCCTAGCCTATCACTCCAGCTCCAAAAAGATCCAATGTCTCTGGACTCAATGGGTACTGAATTCATGTGCATGTATCCACTCCCTCCCACATATAACTAAATACACAAAATAAATGTTAAGAAAGTGTCTGAGCCTCTTACTTTGTCCAATGCATTTTGTAAGTGTTTAAAAAGTCCATGTTTTGACATAATTTTCAAATAAGGGGAAAAGTGAGACTCCCGTACAGAAAAGAAGAAGCCTGTGGCTCTTTTCAACTACAGTTTCAAGAGCTCACATGTGCTTTCACTATAACATGAATGAGGCTGTAGTTTTAGTGAAGGTGAGAAGCAAAATGCTTTATGACTTTGAGCAGGATTAACTCTTGGTGGCCAGAGTTGGAGTCTTTATAAAAAGTTGACTGTGAGGCACATAATATCCCTCAATATGTTTGCACATTAGTGACAAAGCTTCCTCTACATAGCAGCTGTCAACGCATAACTGCTCCCCAGCCTTCTCAGCAGTGCGATCCTCATGACACTGACTGTCACAGCTGGTGTTGGAGATGTTTTCTCATGCTGTATATGAATCACTTTGTTTTCAGGATGGCACTGTGTAAAGTAGAGTGACTCAACGGGGTAGTAGCTCTCTGACGGCATACATTTTAACTATGCCTTAGACTTGGAATTAGAAAACCCCCAGTTTGGCCACCATCACAATCATAAACAGTTTGGAAAGCAACACCAGTGAATGCCAAAACAGGAGCTATAAACTTTGAATACAGACAGGAGTGCTCATCATATGCAAATGGAGCAGAGAGGAATAGAAGGAAAACCTAGGTGAAGTAAGTGTCATCTCAACACAGTGATGAGACCTGACATGAGCAACAAAGAGCAACTGCCCTCAGTGCCACCAGGTATGATGACAAGAGCTGACATGAGCATCAATGAGCAACTGTCCTTAGTGTCATCAGATATGATGCCCTAAGAAGCACACATGTCACAACCTGAATATAATCATAAGGAGATGTAAGAAAAATTGGATTCTTAGAGTTACTAAAATAATCATACCCTATTTTTAAAATGCATTAGGAAATGATGAGGGAAGACTAAGGTACTTCCCCAGAATTCAAGAAATTGAATGAGGTGGGTTTGATGGTACAAATGTGTAGTCTCAGCACTTGGGAGGCTAAAACTGGAGGACAGAGATTTTCAACCAGCCTGAGCTTCAGGGACAGGCTCTGTCCCTAAAATAAAACAAATAAACAAAGAGTGAAGGATAATAAAGACAAGTAGGCAGGTGGATAGATGGATAGATAGGTATTGAAGAGACTTGATAATGGAGACAGAGTGAGCCAGAACACCCCTCCCCCCCCCAATTAAGATATTTTTTGGACAACTGGTAAAATATTACCAAAGTATATTGGTGGAAGTATTAAGGCAACTCCATGTAGTTAAAAGGGAGGTTTATTTTGTGGGGTAACTTGCAAGTAAAGGGATAGGTTACAGGGTCTGGGAAAGGTGAAGTGCAGTCTAGTGGTGTTCTCTGGAGAACTCTGCTTGGTCTACCTTCAGCATCCAGGATCCAGGAACCAAGAGAGCTGGCACATCCGAATCTCAGGTCTTAAGGGTTCCTGTCTTGGCCCCGCCTTATAGGCGTGACAGTTACCAGAAACCTCAAAGGGGGTAGTGCTTCCAGGTCAAAGCTGGAACAGCTACCCACTACAAAAGTGTGCAACAGAGAATGTCCTCTTATTTGGGAAATTCATTACAGACTTTAAGAATGGAGATATTATGTCTGAAATTTATTCTTGCTACTATAGAAGGAAAGTATACCTATGAAGAGGAAGGGATGGATGGATGAAAGGACAGAAGGAAGAGGAGGAGAAGAGGGATGAAAGGGTCAACAGAGGAGGAGGTAGAGAAAATTCTGGAAGTTGGTCTTCCGTGTGAAGTATGGGGGTCTCTTTTAAATGTTTTGCAGATATTTGGGAAGTACAAAATTATATAAACATCAAAAATCATAAAACAAGTGTTTTGTTTTTAAATGGCAATAAATTTCTTTGGTATGCTATAGTTCCTTTATGGAATTATGTTGGATGTTGGGTTTGGCAATAAATACCTTACTGGAGGTGTGAAGCCTGACAGAGATCATAGAAGGAATAACAAACTCACCCCCAATACACATCCATGTGTATTTTCTGCCTGCCATTCCAAACTGCTGCAGGCAGCTGTCACTGTCCCTGAACTCAATGGATAGGCATTGGCTGCTAGAAGGTCTCAGCTCAAAGCAGGAATGTATGGAGTAGGTACTGGTCATTCATGACGGCTTACCTGGTGGTCTCAGCCTGAAGGACAACCTATTGCTACTGCAATTTCATGACTATCCTCCCAGGTAATCTGTTTACTCAGTTTCCGATCCTTTGTTTCCAGTCTTCATCTCTTCAATGCTTCATCTCTATATTATTTAGTTTATATGTAATTCCCTTTATATTTATAATACAGCACTTTCTTCTAGCACAGGCCATTTTCTTTCTTTTTTAATCTAAATTTTTTATTTACTCTTTGGAAATTTCACACATGTGTACAATGTGTCTTTATAATGTCCACTCTACCTTCCTTCCCTCCAACTCTCTTCAGGATCCTCATCACCTTTCCTTCCCAGATTCATGCCCTCCTTTTACTATGCATGTATTAACCTTATGAGTCTAATTAGTGCTTCTCAAATGTACATGGGCATGGAGTCATCACTAGGGTATGGAAAACCTACCAGTGACCACATTCCTGAATGAATATGACTCTCTCTCTCCTACCAGCCATCAACTACCTATAGTTCCTCAGTTAGCAATAAGACCTTGGGAACCTCTCCCCTCCATGATGAACATTTTAACTAGCTGGATCTTGTGCAGGTCTTGTGTAGGTTAATCATTGCTTCTGTTGTTTCATGAGGTCAACAGCCATCATATTCATGTTCCTCTTTGTCTAAACTAGATAGCTGGAAATAATAACACTAGCAGGGGTTGGGGTAAGGATATAGCTTAGAAGGTAGAATTCTTGCCAAGCAACACAAAGCCCTGGGTTCCACCCTCAGTACTATGTTAAATGAGGGAGGAAGGTGTGGTGGCCCATGCCTGTAATCCTAGTCATCAGGACTGAGGCAGGAGATCAGAAGTTCAAGGTCATCCTTAGCTATATAGTAAATTTGAGGGCAGCCCAGTCTTCATGAGACTATTTCAAGAAAAGGAAAAATACTGAGCATCAACTTTCATATGAAACATTATTTTAGATTATAATATGCATATACACATAAACATGCAAAATCTGATCTTTTCAATTTATGTGTGAGAAATTTATGAATCCCATTTTTAGAGCTCATCAGGCTGAGAATGAAAAGGTTAACTGTCTAGCTGTGTCTTTTTCCTACCTAATTCCTAAAATATGTACCTTAAAATGTTAAGGTTGTTATTTGAAAAACATGTGAGGGGGCAATGGCCAAATGAACTTGAGATATGTGGTATTTAATCAAGCCCATCAATTATCTTCAGTTCCACCATACAACCTAGGTCCTGTTATTCAGTGCTTTTGTGTGGCTGCACACCCTCCACTTTAACAGTCACACACTAGTCAGCAGCCTGTTTCCAATGATTGTTTGCTGTATTCTATGCAATGTCTTGCCATCCAAATAGCATGCCAATAGATGGTATTTATGTGCAAAATAGGCTGTGTCTTATATTTAATTTTCTTTCCCATATTAAGCTATAGTAGGCTGTTTAATATGTGCCCCATGATAACTGACAAGGGCTGCTTATACCAGCTCCTTCTTTCCTAAGTGTCCCTTAGTAGTTCCTGATTTTTCATCCATCTGGATTACTTACATTTTACATATAAACTAAATGACCTTTGGATGTCCTAAAGTGGAATGCTAATGAACAGGAGCTTCAGACTCCTGACAGCCTTTGATTACATTTGTGTAACTCCTCATTCTCTTTTTCATCCAGGTAAGAGGAGAATCCCCAAAGGATTGGAACAAGAAAAGAAACACTTAATTTAAATCAGCATTACATACCTGGCAGTTGGTGAAAAAAAAAAATGAAAGTGCTATAAAACAGTTCATCAGGAAGCGCCATGCTGTGTTAAATTATAGGTAATAAAGTCACGGTGTCTTGAAGAAAGCCACTACACAGACTAGGAAATGACTTTTCTAAGCGGTGAGAGTCACATTCATTTCTATTTCCTGGGATTACCCAAGGGGCATGGCTGCATTTGGATGACAGTAAGCTAACACTGCCTGCCAGGTCCTTGTGGTTCTGTGAGAAGCCCTGAAATTTCAGTATCTTTGCAAAACAGATACTGAACACTAAAACGCATACATTGAAGAAGGCATACATGGCTGAAGCTTCTGGGCTTAAATGAAGTTGGACTTATTCTCCCCCAACACTCCTCCTCAAAGACAGCATCAAACAATGCTGCAGCCCAACTCAGGTGTGAGGGGAAGACTGTGCCCCAGCTGGCATATGCTGGATACAAGGTAGAATTAAGGGACTCTGGGGGTTGGGGATTTAGCTCAGTGGTAGAGCACTTGCCTAGCAAGTGCAAGGTCCTGGGTTCAGTCCTCAGCTCTGAATAAACAAACAAACAAACAAACAAACAAAAAAAGGGACTCTGGGCCAGGGGAGGGGGAAGCACAGGACAGATGGAGGAGCTATGACAGGTTGATATCACTTAAGGTTACAATTAAGAAGTCTCCAGGCTACCAGAGTAAGTAGAAAGAAGTGGCATTTGTGTATCTTCAGTTTCCAAACAAACATAATCTACATTGCTGAGTTTATGGAAAGGGAAGTTGAGTCTTCCCCCATCTTCTTTGCACAGGCAATTATTTTGAACTTACTTCTGCTTGCTGCATAGCGCTTACTGGTCAGTAACTTCCCTTCATGACTAAACTGTAAAGTGGTTAAAGACAGATACTAAGTCTGTCTCTAAAGTTTTCTTTCTTTTCTTATGATTTTCCTTCCTTTTCCTTTTCAGCTGTGTAACCATGGTTGGTCTAGTACTAAATATGTAGGCTAGGCTGGCATTGAACTCATAGAGACCTGCTTACAGCTGCCTCCAAGTGCTAGGATTAAAGGTGTGCACCACTGTGCTCAGGCCCAAAGTTTTCATGTTTACATGAGTACATAGGATACAATCTTCTTTATTGTGGATGCTTAATAAGTATTTGCATGTTGGATAAACACATCTGCCTGTAGGATGCTTATAAGATGGCTAGTGGGTCTCATAATAGAAGCACTCAATGAGAGGATGGGGAGGGACAAATAGGAAGGACATAAGGATATAGAAGAGAGATTTCTGACCTCAAGAAACAAATATCAGAGTTTTCTTAGATGATAGAAGCTTGAAGTAATGTTGGTTTGATTTTAATTGTGGAGTTCTAAGTACAGGTTAAGGGATACCCAGAGAAGAATATGCATAGTTTATCCTGATTCTGTGTCATCTAATTTAAAAACAAAACAAAGTCACAAAAAATAAAACAAACAAACAAACAAACAAGAAATCCAGGTACTGCTAACTCATACAATCAAGGGTTCTGTGGCTGAGTAAGTTTGGGAAAAAAATCTATCAAATGATAACTCAGAGTAATATTTACTGCCCCATGTCCCAGTAAATGGAGAATTAATCAGAGAGGGGATATCATATGTGACCATCTTCCTTGCCAGCTTGGAAATGAAATCACCATGTGTGAGCAGAGATCACTGGGTACTGACTGTGCACAGGTGCAAATATTCTATACTCTTTAATAAGTTGTGAATTCTCCATTTTGAATCTTATCCTAGTATTTGTGATTTTCTTAAGACTCAAAACTTCTAGCCTGAATTAATCAACAAGAACAAAACGTTCATATTTTTCCTCCTAAAATTCTTATCCATTATTTTACTTGAATGTCCTAGAGTCAGAATCCATCATTAACAGTCTGAGCATGTCACCAATAGCCTTGGAAAGAATCCAATCAGTAAGTTGCTTTTATGTAGGTACTGAAATTCTCTGGATTAAATTAGGCTGCCAAGCCTCTGCAATCCACGCTAGTCTATTAGATAAATGAAACATTGCCATTTTTATTATTTTCTTTAATAGTGTTGGGATAAGACACACTCTGTACTACTGGTTCACTAGATGCAAGAAGTCAATCTTTATGGTCAGTGCTAAAATCCAATTTTTAGTAAGAACTAAAAATATCCATGTTTCATAGGTCATGTGGCATAAGGAAGGCATTTTATTACCAGTGGTTGAATGAATGGGTCTATCTTTTTTCTACTCTGGTCATATCATAAATTAAATTAAGTATGGAAATTTCATACTGGATGCCATTGTCACTTTCATCTTAATGGAATGTGTTCCATCATTCTAGCCTAGACACAAGCTAGGTTGGGGTCCTGCTCAGAATAAGTGCTCAATATGTTAGTCAACTGAAAGGATGGCTAAAGCTGTCTCTCCAGCTTTTTACAGACTTACATATTCAATTACCTGCCTCACTTTACATCAAAGAACTCAATGGCTGTTCTCACCTAACTCCGCTAGTTGTTAGATCCTCCTTTAGTTACAAGTGGCCTTGAATTCTAGCCTCTGGGAGCTCTTACTCAATAACAACACATCCAGCTTCCCCAGCAGGCTTGCTGAGATCCCCTGTGCCTTCAGCAGTCACACCACAACTTCCATTTACTATCTAACTCAGGAGAATTCCTATGGTTCTGGTTTCTTCTCTAGGTACTTTATCATACTGGTCAGGGGTAGAATTTTGTCTTGCTCACTCCATTTATTCCTGTGATTTGAACCGTTTTGCTTACTGTGTACATTAAAATTTGAGATATACCCTTGGGAGGAAAGTTAAAATTGCAGACAGTCATACTCATGCCTTGAAACTGTAGGGAGCAGAAAACGGGGCCCAATTTTTGAAAGTGCTTCAGAAAAGCAAGACCTCACCTTGATGCTGATGTGAAAGGAATGTCAATATGGATTTCTGTGAGATATTAAATTACACAGAGAATGTAAATCACTCATTCCTAATGTAGAGGAGACACAGAGTTTTCATTGGGCTTGAGCTATGGCTGCATTCTGGCCTGCCTTAGCCATTACAAGATGACAGCAGATGGAAATTACTCACTCCCTTCTAAGTCACATCCTCAAATGGTGTCTGATAAAGTAGTGTTAGCAGAGATCTTCCAATTTCAGAGGAGTGAAGAAAATGAGTCCTTCTGAGCAGCCTGAGGCTCCTGGCCGTCTCTAGCACATTTTCATTTGCTGTCATTCTCCACACCATCCTTGCTCAAAAGTGTCAGGGTTATGAGTAACCCCATCTCACTAATGTTGACTATCATTAGGTCCACTCAGGCTCTATCACACAAGTCTAGTCTGATATTTCCTGACTCTCCTCTAGTTATACCACTGTCTTTTACCCAGCAATGGCTACATCCAGCAAAATTCTTACAGTCATATTCAGAGAATTGAATACTCATCTTTCAGGCACAGGACAAGGTCTCCAATATGTATGATGTTGATATATACATTCCCAAATACATATTCTATACTAACATAATATACAGTATGTATGCTCTGTGGAACATACCGTATTGACCTTGCTCTCTGATAGTAGTCATAGGTACAAAGAGACACTCCAGTCATGAAGCATCACCTGGTAATTGTGAATTCACTAGATGAAAGTAATCAAGTTCAATACAGACAGGGGCAGGGGAGGATGAGATCAAGGAGCCCAGGCCATTGAGAAGGCCAAGGCCTGGAGGAGAAAGTGAAGAAAGGGCTAAATGTACAGTGATTAACACTTGTACATTTCTACCCATTTGGTTATCATAAGTAGGGTATATTGGTCTATGAACTGAAAATCTCTGATGGTAGAGGAACTGACCTGTTATGATGGAGAAGAATATAGCTTACTTAGGGATTCAGAGGCCTAGATTAAAATCCCATTCCCTCCACTTTCCAGTTGTGTCAGACTGGGAAAACTTTCTGTTCTGTACCTTCTCAGATAATCACCTCCAGGTCTGTGAAACAGCACTTTGAATGTAAGTGGACTGTATATTTCAATGTTCATTTAGAGAGTAGTGCTTATTCTAAGTGTTGTTCTTACTCTCTCGCCCTTGAACATGCGTATATACATGTGCATGTCAGCAATAATTTCCCATCAAGTCATTATGAAATATGAAATTAAATAGCAACTGGATCTGGAACACAGACTGTGACCCCAAAGTCTTAACAATTGTGTCTCTATTATTGCACTGGGGTAGAGCATAGCACAGTGCATGGATATTTATTCTTTGTGAAACTCATGTAGGCCTCAGCTATCCCTTCATAGTAGAAAATAAAAATTAACCATGAAGAAGTACAAATGTCCCACTAAAAGGACAAAGACAGGGTATGGTACTGTTTCTAGGAATTGAAGTGCCATCCCAACTCATCCTAAAGTTTCGCCATGTCAATCAAGAAAACAGCAGTGAGGGCGTTTAGGGAGAAGGGACAGAAGTACAGAACCAGGTTCACATCTTAGGTCAATGATATATAATCATCATTGCATAACCATCTAGTATAGTAGGAAACTTATATCTTATGTATATAGTTTATTATAATAAAATGTTTAATATTCCATCTATTGCCAAGAGGTGTCCCATTTTAATTGTGTACCTAATCGTATCTACAGTGTATCTGAGCTGACCTAAAAACACCTTTTCTATGGTCTAGCGTCCACAGTACCAGAAAATACTATGCAAGTTGCCAAGGGAGGGAAACAATTAAACAGACCTATGACACCTATGAACCTTGACAATTACCAGTATGGTAAGATACGTATAGAGGAGCAATAAGTGACATTCACTTATTGGTGATGATCAAGAGCTGGCTAATTGGACCTGAGGACCATTCAAAAGGAGAGAAACCATGCCTGGTACTGGAAATCTAGCCAGCTTATTGGGGCTATTGAGATCATGAACCTTAGATGATAATCTACTACAGACACTTTGCTAGACCATCATAATTTCTTACTATATTTTAAATCTTATATTTATACCACAGATAAGTGTAGCTACCACCCATTATCATAGAAGTCTTTTACCAACAAATGGAGACTATCACAGAAAGCCACAACTGGACACCACACAGAGATCAGATCATGGAGAGCCCAGACATAATGGATACATCTACATTACAGCTCCTGCATCTGTGGCATGGTGAACATCTGGGAAGAGGAACACAAAGATTTTAAGGGCTAGATACAAGGAAGTCTGGTGAGAAACAGTCTCTTCTAGAAATGGCTGGACAATTTAGACAAGATTGGAACAATGGCAATATCAGCGGATATGTTAATGTGGAAGGGGGAAATTCTGGGGAGTTCCAGTCCTAGAAAAAATTGTAGATAACTAAAGACTGCTGAGTGAAGGGAAATTAGCCTCTTCCAGGGATGAGGCCCTTATTCAATGTCCGATGCAGAGTGGTCAGCCCTAAATTAATATACACGCAACAATAAAAAAAGACTCATTAGGTTGTATGTGAGTAAGGAAGTATGTATTTACATATGTACATATGTATGTATGTATGTATGTATGTATGTATGTATGTATGTATGTATGTATATGCTGTCAACAAGAGCAGAGGGCATTGGAGGATTCAAGGTAGGGTAATTAGAAGGAGCTGGAAGGAAGGAAGGGACAGAGAAAGTTGGTGTAAATCTATTGCAATTAAAAGTGTAATAAAAATTTAAAACTCTGTTTTGACTATTCTCTTTCCACAATAAAATTTTCTCTGAACAAATGATTACACAATGAAAATCTATTAGACTGATGATCATGGACTCTGTGTACTCCACTGCTTTAAATTTATTAAACCTGTTTTTGCATGTGTTTAAGTGCTCGGCAGTTTACCAGATACACTACCAAATTCATTAAAACCCATTTGTTACCGAATTTAAACATTGTGATAAGGTCAAAACAATTATCCTCCATTTTAAAGAAATGGAAGCTGATGTTCACAAAGGGAGCCTGTATACAAAGACACCAGGAGGCTAGAGATGGAGCTGATATAGACGCATGGATTCTGCATCATGGCTAGTGGGCTCTTCTGCAGAATATTGCTTCACCTGTGTAAAGGGCTCTCCTGCTCCAGGCTATGCTGCACAAAAGATGGAGATACAGAGGGCTGTGTTGTCTTATTTCATATTCCTAACGAAGGGCCTCATCCCTGGAAGAGGCTAATTTCCCTTCACTCAGCAGTCTTTAGTTGTCTACAACTTTTTCTAGGACTGGAACTCCCCGGAATTTCCCCCTTCCACATTAACATATCCGCTGATATTGCCATTGTTCCAATCTTGTCTAATTTTAGCACTGGAGAGGCTGAATGAAGCAGGATGGAAGTTTTAGGTAAGCATGGGATATATAAAAAGACCCTGTCTAACAACAAAAATCAAAACATCCAAGAATGAAATGCACCCTGGATATTCAGGATGATATATCCTGTCAATGGTTATCTTTTCTGTCACTATGGATTACTGCAGAATACAGTTGTGTTGTTCATTTCAGACTCATCTAGGAGATATGAAGGAAAATTAATTATCGGTTAATTTTAGATCAATTAGTACATAAGTCTAGCCTAAATTGGAATCTAATTCTCTACTACATCTAAATTTCTTCATCAAATATATTTTTCATATTGAGATAACAAGTCAGAGGACAGTGAAAGAGTAAATAAACCATAGTGTTATCTTGGTGTTTGCTTCTGTATCTCTACAGAATGGTAGGGTTTAGGGAACAATGCCATTTCATGTTAAGGAGGCCACTGTGCAGATTACTGAGCCCATTTAATACTAGGAGAGTCTGACACTTGGGTAAGTTAAAGAATCTTGCCAAGGTTATTCAGCTAATAAAATGTCAGATGAAAGATTCCTATCCTGGTGTCTTCAAAGTAGCTTTTCAGATACAGGTTAAAACAAAGCTGCAGTTTGGGGATAAGAGCTGACTAAGATAAACAAGGCAAAGGTAAGATTGTTTTGTGTAAACCCCTTATCTATCCCAGAAAATGTGCACTCAAGCCAGATTGACTTCTAGAGCTTATAGGACCAAACAAAACCCAATAAATGGTTTTATCTTAATGCACAAAAAGGGTAGATGGGAGGCTTTGGTTTGGGAACAGATTCTCTTTAGCTAGTAGAAGCATTATAAGGTATTATGTTGAGAAAGTATTCTGAGAGCTTGGTCAAGTTGGTAGTAAAGACTTGAGTGCTTGATTAGATGTGTCTGCACAGGCTGTGGGGAACAGAAGGAGTGGCATGAGTGTCTCAGATTTTTTTCAACCTTGCTTTAGGCACAAAAATCAGAAAATACTTAACAATAGCTTTCACAAGAAAAGTCCCAAGCGCTTGCTTCTCCTTCTATTCATTAACTAAACTCTAATCCATTCAACATACCTAGGAGTGTGTTGCAGTGGCCAAGATACCATTGATACTGTCCTCAACATGGATGGATGTAGAACCTCACTTTCAACAGAAGAAATGGACTTCCAACAAGTGAAAGGCCAGATGTCCTTGACAAATAATTACTCTTCATATTAGCCAAAATAGCCATCATAAGCTAAATATTCTCAGCAAAATATTATATTACCACAGAAAATACTTTTACAGCTGTCCCAAGCAGATCTCAATAACTCTTGCTACCACCAGTCCATGTGTAGTAGCCAATTAATATACCTCTTTCTAAAGGCCAATTTTTGGTGGGGGAAAGAATGAAAGAAAGGGAAAAAGGAATATTGTCCCTCAAGGGTGAAGTAGATGTTTATAATTCCACAGTCAACTTCTTGGGTCTTCAGGATTGGATGTTGAATCTACCTGTGGAGGAAGTAGAAGGTTGAAGCCAGGACAGACTGGTACTCAGAGGACAGTGGGAGGTTGTATTGCCCACATCAACTTATCCTGCCCCATTATCCTCATCTGTATGCTGTTGTCAACCTTACTTCCTGATGTATTTTAAAAGTACATCTATGGCATTCCAACTTCAAGGGGGTTTCAAAGGGACAGTGTCAAAGGCATGAAAGGATTTATTATTTAATGCACAAATAAGTAGTCCTAAAATGTTAAAATCTTTTCAATACACCACCTGACCTAGAAAAGCCAGGTATCGCTGCATGTGTGTGTGTTTATGTATACATGTATATGTGCATATGTGTGTGTGTAGCAACAAGGACTTGTGGGAGGGGAAAAATATGACCAAATATATTTAAATTAAAAAGTTTTAAATTATATATGTATATATAAAATCAACTTGAGAGAGGGCAGGGGGTGGTACATGGGAAGGGTTAAGGCGAAAAAAGAGGAAGGAGAAAATGATGTAATTATATTACAATTTCAAAAAAATAAGAAAATATAAAAAAGGAGCATTAATGATTGAAGGAAGAATTTGGACTAGTAAAATGGAAGAATAACATGTTCTCCTACAAAGCATTCATGAGATGTAAATGGGATTACACACAAGCTACAGTGTGCTACCTCTAGTTTAATAATTTTGTAGTACTCAAAGGAAATGAAATTCTACTAATTTTAGACATTCTAACAGCATTGACCATTTGACTCTGATCCTGAAAATACAGCACACAGACATGGACAATTTAAAAGATGACTGTTTACAGGAACTGTAGGTTGTTCCTGGTTAATCTGTCTTTGTTATGTGCTGAGGGACAGACAGAAACCTTCATTTGTAGAAGCTCTGGTGGCATTGGCACAAAATGTAATCCTTAGTGGTCAGATTGTTTTCCCCACAGAGATCCAGTGCTGGAGACAATCAGTCCCTGAGAAAATGCATATTTCTTTTCCAGTCCAAGATCAAGTGGACTCATTCTATGTACCTCTAATGGGTGTGTCAGATGGCAGTGACAGACAGACAGAATGGTGGAATAATCTGCTCAGCCCATAGACAGGAAACAAAAGAGAAGAGGAAGGGGCTAGGGACTCACAAGTGAGGGCACATCCTTAGTGACCTGAGCGTCTTCCACAAATGCCCCACTCTAAAGGTCCAGGGTCCTTTCAGATAGTCTACCCCAGAAAACAAGTAAAGACTCTCAGATTGTTGTGGACTGTTCAACAATCAGACTATTGATTCTGCTTTGAAGAGAAAGACACATAGGAGCAAACAAAACAATTCTTCCAGGGTAGGCCCTAATCCAATCTAACTGGTGTCCTTGCAAGAGGAAATTGAGGCACAAACTGGGATAGAGGGAAGACATTGCAAAGTCAGAGGGAGAGAACAACAATTTACAAGCCACAAAAAAGACCTCAGAAGCTACCAAGGCTACTGGCATCTTGATTTCAGGGTTGTGGCTTATAGATCACCTTTTAGGTACAGAAAGTGCCATCTGTTGGTGATACTTTCTTATGCCATTTCTATCAAGCTAATCAACATAGCATGTATGGATCTATCTGTGATCCTATCTTGACTCTCGAGGTTTATCTGTATGTACTAAGCAGACTGAAGAACAAGCCTTTGGGCATCAGGTTAGTGGTAAGGCACAGATGTTCTTGTCATATTGAGATGCAGACTGTAGAGTCATTTTCATTTTATAATATCTTCAGACACCTTAAGGAATTTGCCCACAACACTGTGAACACAGTTTCCCAAATCCTTCCCATTGCTTCTTCTCTCAGCATTCCTACATGGGACTACTCCTCTCTCTCCATCTTTAACTGAAACTCTCAAGGCACTTTCTGAACCATTGAGTCTACTTTTGTAAAGTCTTTCCTGGCTGACTTCAACAACTGCCTTTTTTACTCTGCTTCTGTAGGTAAAGATAGTCTCAAGTACTTAAGCGCTAGCTCTAAGCAGGGCTAGCTAGATTGCTGTTGGATTGCATCAGTGCACTCTTGTTGATTTAAGTAGAGTTTTCTGGTTTTTTGTCTTATAGATTTCTGTCCTTTGTTCTTTCTTAACACGTTTCATTTTCTTTGAACACTAAAGGCAGTAATTTCTATGTAGGGAGTGCCCTTAATACGCCTGGTGCTTTATATTATTAGCTGTATCTTCAAACATATCTGTTGTAAAGGTTAGGAAATATAGGTGATATTTGTGACCATTTTCATAGGGAAGAAATATATTATCTTAAAAGACCTCAGTGGGCCTGAAATTTTAGCCAATCTAATCTAAAACCCAGCATTTCCTAATAATTATGTGCTTTAAAATTTTAGTCAAATTCATGTCACTGTTCCTACCTTTACCCTGTTCTATATACTAGTTATGCTATTATTTACTTAATGTTTCTTTTTACTCAACTGGAAACTTCAGGCTTGTATCATTTTAAATAATATGCAGTTATACATTTGATGTAGCAATTGTAGTTTAAATGTGTAAGTATCCTGACCAGAGCAAAGCTATTCTGAGGAGAGACACTGGCTTTCCATCAGCTATCAGACTATTGAAACAATGGTCCTGAAGGAATTGGAATTTACACAGAAATCTCATACTGGGAGAAGGAAGAGGCTGAATCCTGGTGTCAGTCAGAAAAGATACTTATATTTCAGGAAGAAAGTTACACAGTTTTGGCAACTTGTCCAACCACTTTGAAGGACAGACTAGAGCAGAGACATTGATGGGTTGGTGCTGGGCAGAACCATGCATTGATTAGGACCGCTCAGAGATGCATACCTCTCACACACTCTTTTAGTCCAAACCTTACGCTAAGAACCTGAAGACTTGGTAGGTCACTAGACTTCTTTGTTCTTCCCAATGTGACCACACTGAATAAATCTCCTTTCTCTACCTTCCACTATTAACTTGTGTCATGTAACTGGCTAATTGAAAATTGAAAATGGGTGGCTGAGCTTATCTTGTTGGGGCTTTCAGAAACCAGGTTTTGAATATAAAAACTTGAGTATTAAATGTACATTAAAATAAAAACATTATACTTCATATTACAACAATATGCATTAAAATAAATAACCATACCTATCTAACATGGAAACAGCCATTCAAGAAACAGCTGGCATTATCTTGTGTCCCTGATGGCCTGAACATTGTACTCTGAGACACCCTAGTCAGAAGTGGTACAAATTCTGCAAGAGAATGAACCAGGCTGTCACCTAACACAGCAAACCTTGATGTTGTCCCAGATAAGACTAGAAACATGGTTAAGCAAGTTGTGCAGCCACCTGGCATTCACTTATGCTCTACAGCTATGACTGATGAGTGTTGTAGACGTAGGCTATTTTTAAAGTGGTACACTCATTCTCCTATTTTTTCCTGCTGAGTCTTCAGCTGTTCAGAATCTCTTGATGTCAATGAAATTAGGAAACCAAACTAATGACAGAGGTGGCACAGCAGCATCGATTAGGAGAGCTGGCTGTACAGGGTAATCGAGTGGTTGCAGTGCTTGGAGAGGTCAGTATCTTGACAGGCATAGTGGACAGTTTTTAGAAACAGGTTTACCTGGGGATCCTGTGCCAGTTTAAAAACAATCTCCCTTTCTTTAGGATTAGACTTTCTGCTACAATAATTACATCATCTACAGTTTTCAAAGTTCAGAAGGTACCCATAAAGCTGTCAATAACCTGTAGAAGACACAACGTCACAGTTTTATCCATTTAACTTCCATTTAGCCAGCGGTTACCATCATACTTTAAATCCCTAGGAAGTCAACTGCTTCGTGACTTAACCCTGTAGTGGGTAGCTGTTCCAGCTTTGACCTGGAAGTACTAACCCTAGTGAGGCTTCTGATAGCATCCATGCCTACCTATGACCTGCCCCGCGTTGGGAGCCCTTAAGACTAGAGACCAGGATGTGCTGGGCCTCTTGGTTCCTCAGGATCCTGGATGCTGGATGGCAGATCGAGTCAGAGTTTTCCACAGAACCCCGCTGGACTGCACCTCTCCTTTCCCGGATCCTGTAGCCAACCCCTTTACTGGTACCCCAAAATAATCCTCCTTTTTATCTACATGGAATTGCCTTGTTAAGTTCCCACATTATAACATGTAAACAAATAGAAACCTAACATAGGAGAAAAACAGAGAGCTTGGTTTCAGCTAATCACAAGAGTCACTGTTCAGCCAATCAGAGGCAGACAACTCAGCATACTAGTTCTAAACCAGGCACGCGCTCAGGTCTGACCAATTAGCTGGTATCTGTGCTTTGATTCAGTGTTTAGTCTGTCAATATCAGCTGCTCACACTCTGGCCTGTCTCTTTATATTAGACCTTACGATCGAATCTGTGCTCTAGGTTGTAGGTTGCAGTGGAGGGTACAGGGAAAAGATAAGCTACTGTATATAAAGGTGAGCAAAGCACAAGGATTTCCTTCTTAGCTTCCCTTTGCAGCTTCTAGATGAAGTCTCTTCCTCCAGGATGGAGATTCATTTCCAGGAATGCTCCCCTAGAGTTTCTCGAGTAGTTCACAGGATGTTTGTTTGTTCACGAAAACCTCAGGTTGCTTTCATAATAAAGTAGCTTCTAGAGTGAAGGAGCCATGTCTGGCAGTGCTGGATCGTCCTCAGAGCATGTGTTTTACATTTAGCTTTGATCACAGTAGTTTA
Source organism: Onychomys torridus (assembly GCF_903995425.1). NCBI lineage: Eukaryota > Metazoa > Chordata > Mammalia > Rodentia > Cricetidae > Onychomys > Onychomys torridus. Next base: position 140,932,003 of record NC_050443.1, on the reverse strand, counting down.
AGGATATAGTATGTAATAGATAAAGCCACACTGACACACTAAATTTGCCACTGTTGCGAAGATTTTTGTAGATTTTATTCACTTTATCAATCAACTTTGAAGTCTATCCTCTATAGCAGTGTGAAGACCCCAAGAGCAAAATCTGAGGTTACCTGGGAGGAACAAATGCTGCCTCAACTGCATCTCCTGCCTGATTTCCCAACCTGTTCTACAAATTATGGACTTCACAGTCCCCATTAGAGCCAACCCCTTACATTGCTTTACAAACACACATGCACATGCACATGCTACACAAATGCACACTGTTGGCTTTGATTTTCCAAAGCACCCTGACACACTGTGCAAATGCAATATGCATGCAGGAAAGCAGCCAAGATTGCAAGGAGTCTGAAAGCCAGGAGGATCCCTAATCTATAGCAGGTGTGACAAGTCGCTGGAGGTGATATTTAGCTAGAATAAATAGGAAGATGGGAAGTCTAAATGAGACTTCATAGGTATCTTCCTACATTTGAAGGTTTAAATGTTGGAGAATCAAACTTATTCTTGTTGCCTAAGAAAATAGAATAGTGCTCTAAAGGTAGAAGTTACAGTGGGCAGATCAGATCATTGTAAGCTAAGAGATGGCTAATTATGAGCACTGAGTTGACTTGCACTCAAAACATTGAGCTCATAGGGACCAGCGTCCAAAAAGAACTATACTGTGAAGCTAGAATAAGGACTCCTTGATTGAGTAAGAAAAAAAAAGTGTGACCTGAAAGCTTTTTCTGAGTCCAGCAGAGTCAAAACCACAGTTCCCAATTATTGGGCATGCTTATGTGCTGAGCATCATGCTTAGCATTTTTCACATTTGATTAGTCAACTTTATCCTTTCAAACCCTGAAGATGGGCTTTTACATCTTTGCTTATAAAGAGGAACAACAAGGCTCATAAAAAGCTTGATAGCTGGTCCAACATAATTCAATAAGTTGTAGTACTAGACTTCAAGGCAAGACCTGTCTGAGTCTTCAGGCTCCCTGTAGTTGTTCTTATAGTAGAGAGCAAGACCATGCAGCAAAGATGTACTTTCCTATAATAGTAAAAATAAAAATTTAAGCACAGTCCACCAGTTTATGTATTTGATCTTTAACATAGTTATCCCAATTATATCTTTTTCTTTTAGTCTTCAGTCTAACACAGAAAACGCATCTGGACAAGGCAAGACCTTGTTTGTCAAAGGATTCAAGGTATAAATCATGTATTCTTCTCTTAAACAAATACTGGGTGACTACAGACAGTTGTTATTTCAGAACATAGCTACAGACAGGATAGGCATGGTCCCTGCCCCACCAAGAAACATATTTTCAACTATGAAAACAGATACTAAATTGAAATGTATCCATAAGTATTTAAAGACAAATTGTCATCAAAGCAAAGGAAAAGAAAGGAACTCCTAGAATATTATGTGAGGTTTTTTTCTCTTTTATGTGAGACTTTATCTCTTGTAGGTCAGAAAAGACATCTCTCAGTAAGTGGCTGCAGGGTGAAGGGTGCATGATGTTTAGTAGGGACAGGGTACAACATGGCTCTGAAGTTGTAAGCTACTAGAATCCTTGAAGAACTGATCAGGGACCATGGAAAATGTGTAATCTTTTAAAAGGAATGAATTAGAGATGAAGATAACTTGGAGGCTTAGATAGCTCAGTTTGCAGATAAGATCATAGCTGGACCTTGGATTGTGTATGGAAAGGTTATGCATGGCAGACCTAATATGGTTACTATCAGAATGTTTTTATTTTCAAAACCCAGGCACTTGTAAGTCCCACCATTTCCACAATAAGTAAGAGTGTGTGTGCATTCCTGAACTATGAAATAATACAGTTTATGCTAAACACGTGCCTGTCCTTCAGGAGTCTGGAATTTTAAGACACCTGGCAGAGGGTGGCTACATGAGCACTCCTCAATGAAACCCATGAGGTGATAAACCTTTTGAAATATCCCCTGGCAACACTTCACAAAACCTGTCATCTGTTGCTGGAGGGATAAAGACATACTGGGGACTTCACTGCATGGGACTCTTGGAAGCTTCTGATGGTTTCCTTGGGTGTCTACCTAATGTGATTTCTACCTTGGCTCATTTTACTTTGTGTCCTTTCTCTCTAATGAATCTTAGCTATGAACATGACTATATGAGCCTCACTAGTCCTAACAAACTACTCGATCTGGTGGGAACACTTTGGGAGACTCTTGGCACAGGAAGAATGGCTACTATAACCTAGAAGCCCACAGAGACCTTCAAGCTTCCTGCTTGATCATAGAAGGGCTTAAAGGCTGGGCTGGAATAGCCCGCTGCACCTGGGCAATTGAGCCTTTATATTTGCTTTACTACTGTAGGGTATGGAAATTTCTGCAGTGATCCACAGCTGGGTAATTAAAATTTAAAGATATTCACAAACTTTCAATGAAGACTCATAATAAATATTAAAAAGCCACCTGTAATCCCCAGTGCCACTGCCCTAGATTTTCCAGGAACATGCCATGTTACCTTTGGGACATCAGCAAGTCCATGTCATAGCTCTATACAGTTCTAACCTATCTGTCCTTATTAGAATTCAGATACACTAATGAGTGTAATAAAGGTGTACTCCAGGGCATTTCAATTTTATGCCTTTATATTAAGTCATCCAATCTTATGGTTTAATGCCCTCTTTTGATGGATACAATTTATTATACAGGACCAAGAAAAACAAGTCATGCCTTTGAATTTTATCTGTTAATTGTAAAAACTGTCAATAGAAACATACTAGAAATCCACTGCAGAACATATTTCACAAAATACAGCAGATTTCACTGCTGCCAGTAGACCAATGCTTAGAAGCATTTTTTTTTCTTTTTTGCAAACAATTGTTTTATTCATTCTTTCCCAGGAAAGAATTAAAGGTCATAAAACATTTGGGAGATGAGACACTGGTATAGAAAATGATCTTGCTTTCTAAAGTAACAACCGAGCAACACAACTCTGTTTCCTTTCTGTGGAATCCAGCTGCCTTATTTCCAATGTCAAAAATTTGAATTTATATCACAAACTCAAAACTCACCCTCCTATCATAAGCTACCACTTGGGAAAGTCACAAAGCTATACCTGACACCTCTAAGGAGCCTGATACACTGTCCCTATGGGAGAGATCATCAAGAAATACCAACAAAATGACTTCACCTTTAAGAGTACAAGTAGAACTTTTACAAATATTTACAGGGCACTGTTTCATAAGGTGCTTGTCATCTGAAATAGTCTTTGGTAGTTAGGAATGGTCCTATCTAGATATACTGTAATATTGAAAGGATAAGGCCAAGTGTTGAACAACAGATGCACATTACTATTACAAGGTCATAAAAGACATAAACCTTTGTGGACTATGAAGTCTATAGAGGAGGAGTCTACACTGAAGTATAGGAACTAGAGGGGTTTGATGGTCAGAAGTAGGATAGCATTATTGATGAAGTTGACACTGAGATAAATGAACATTCAGGAAGGCATGTCTTAACTAGGGTAGTTGAGGAGAGAACATGGTCACAGAGGTAACACAAGGAAGGGCTGTACAGGTAAGCACAGAGTAGCCCAGATATAGTCTGAAGCTCATAATGAAAAGTGTGGGAATGAATGATGTCTTTGGAGCAGGGATGCTTTGTTTTCAAGGTGACACCTGCCAGAATGGAGGTATTGAAGAAGCTGAGAGCCACTGGAAGAGAGTTCTGGAAAGAACGTGGACATGTGAAACAGCAACAAGCATGCCTATTGAAATGATATTAAATTGTATCAGAAACAGAACAGAAGAAAGAACCATATATGATACACAACACAGGAGAACAGCCAGTCATCACTGGAAACACTTACTGGGTTTTCTAGATAGTCTTAGATTCTACATTCTCATAATGTACTGAACTTCAGATTTGTAATCTTCATCATAATTATAATGAAGAATTTAGTAGTATAATTATTGCTTTGTTGTTATTTTCTTGGCTTCTCAATACTTGAAGGCTGGGATTATGTCTCAAGCACCTGTGGCAGGTCATAGCATATGTAATTATTCAAAAGGTGTAACAAGTATATAGGCATGCTAGGAGGAACTTAAGCTACACAAACTAGAGGGGAGTGTCTAGCCATAGTTGCTCATACATACACAGCTTCTTAATTGGGGGTCATGAGTCCATGTGGGGCTGTGTGATTAAATGTGGGGAAGTGCCACAAAAATTTTGACAACAGTAAGAGGTTTCTGAATATGCAATGGCCAAAAATTAATTAAAAAATAAATGTATAAAGAATCTGAGGCATTTCCAGCAGCGTTTACCAGTGACTTTTAATGTTATTTACATGCAACTTTGTCTACTCTTACAGAAGCACAGTGCTGTGGGATGTTCTGTATGTCAAATGTGTTGCTCTGATTGGTTAATAAATAAAACACTGATTGGCCAGTAGCCAGGCAGGAAGTATAGGTGGGACAAAGAGAAGAGAATTGGGGGAAGTGGAAGGCTGAGGTGGAGAGACACTGCCAGCCACCGCCATGACAAGCTAGATGTAAGGTACTGGTAAGCCATGAGCCACATGGCAAAGTATAGATTAATAGAAATGGGTTAATTTAAGACAGAAGAAGTAGATAGCAAGAAGTCTGCAATGGCCATACAGTTTGTAAGCAATATAAGTCTTTGTATGTTTACTTGGTTTGGTCTGAGCAGCTGTGGGACTGACTGGTGGGTAAGAGAGATTTGTCCTGACTATGGGCCAGGCAGGAAAACTCTAACTACAAAGAGAAAACCCTAGCTATAGCACAGTGTTTTAATTACAGAAACAAAGATTTTAATATTTTGCTGCCATCATTCTATAGTATAAATTAGGATATATTTGTATTGAGCTGTGTTAAAATTTTTTTATTTTTAAAATTGTTATTTGAGAGGTTAATGGGAATAACTATAATGAAAATGCATATAAACAGGTATGACAAAGCCATGATGGGGCCCATCTTTATATATAATCAATTATATGTTAATGAAAGTAGACAAAAACATTATTTGACTTGATGACTTGATTCTCATAGAAATTATCAAATAAAATTTGGTTTGTGGCTAAAACATCATTCCAACAATTTTTGAAATGTACTTTCACCATATTGTACCCTTTATTTATAGGTACATAGACTTTTAGCAACAGTGATTACAAAATCAAAACATGAATCAACTCTGAAACATGTTGAAGATGCAAAATTCAATCATGATATAATATAATATAATTATATTATATTACAAATAATATCACATTACTATACAAAATTTCTTTGTGTAGTTGTTGTTTATATATAGTTGTATACTTATATACTTCAGTCACATAAAATTTTCTCAAGTAGAAAGAGGTTACAAGTAGAAAAGTTAAAATGCCCTGATTTTTTATCACATTGTGCTAGAGAGTGAGTTGACAGGGCTTGTAAGTAGATGGCATATCAGAGGCTTCTTGATAACTTATGAGTGACAATTGTTCAAATCTCTATATTACATAATGGACTATATTATTGCATTGAGTATAACTGAAGAGGTAATGGTGAATAATCTCAAGGCTATTAGATGAAGAGAGCATGTCCAAGTAGGACTGTGAAGTAAAGGCGACTTTTCATGCTAAACTGGAAGAAAAGGCCTCTAATCCATAAAATGTCCTTTCAGCATTATGAAAGGCTGTGAAGGCATTTCCTTTCAATATTGAGATCATTTTGCATACAAACAGAAAAATGCTTCTCTTTAAATATCACCTTAAGAAGTGAATGAATGAGCAGATGAGGGAAGTAGAGCTAGAAGGATCTTTGTGCTACTACTGACTGGCTGCTGCTGATTAGCTGAGTAATATAGCCAATCCTCGTTCTAGAATTCTGTGACTCAGTAACTCATCCCACATTCTCAATAATAGGGTGCTAATATGTTCTAAGTCCTTTAAGGGCATATAGCTAAGCTAAGTGAAGTCATTAAGAAAACACTGACTATGTCTATCAAGCCTATAGCAAACTATTACATACGTAAAACCACTTACACAATTTTCTCTCTTATCTAGAGCCGTTCTAGAATGCAAGTGACCAAAGAAAGCAATCAAAGTGTGTATCACACCTGTGTCCTGCAATTTGTGACTTTTATATACTTAACATGCTCCAGTCTTCACAGAGCCCAAGTAGTGCAGGTTTCTTGTCAGCTCCCAAAAATCCACAGTGGGAGCAGAGTGACACATTATATGTTTGTGGGGCTGGGGTGGGCTCTGGGGAGACAGACTTTCTCAAGAGGAAGTAATACCATTTAGAAGCAGGAGAGTAAGAAAACAGATTAAAACAATCCATGTGTAAACCTGTGAGGTGAACCAGCACAGAAAACGGGCTCACATGGTGTGGACAACTACTGTCTACATGTTCGTGCTTCCCAAATAATCACATCTATATAAAACTAATACATGGCCACCAGAGTACTTTTTCCCCCTAAAAGAGACAAAAAGAACATCATGTGTGTTCATATATTTATGTTTAAAGCTAGAGAAAATAACCTTCAATACCTTATAGTTACCGAATTTAGTCTGAAAAGCATGACTGAAGTAGGATACATTATAATCTGTTGACAGTGATATCTAAATAAGATGTCACTTCATGACCTTTATTATTAAAATATAGAAAAATCCCCATGACAGAATCTGACACTTGAGAAATGCCAAATTTCTTAAGATACTGAAGTATGATCTCCTTTTCCCACCAAAAGACAAAATTCATAGGAAAAGATCCCACGCTGGCTTTCTAAAGAAATTGCCTTTAACTTCAGACTTGAAGTTCTAACAAACTCCATGACGCAGCTTTCCCTGGCCGTAAACAATAGACCCTAAAGCATTTGGTAAATGGGGTCTTGGCCAATGAAGCTGAGCATATTTAAAGTATGCCGATATAATTTTGTAACAGCTTAAAACAGCAGGGCTTTCCCCAGACTTCCATGGTGAACAATGTTACATTTCTGCCTCTGTCAAAGAACCAATTAGGAATTTTGACCAATCAAAACACAAGTGAGAAATCATTGTTGACTGGCACCGAAAGTAGCTGAACACTAAATTACACAGAAAAAAAAAATCCCAAGACAAAACTAAGGTGAAGAAACAAGGACTGATAAAATCCTTTCTCCAGACCATCTGTCTTATATGGTCTCTCTCAAAAACTTCCCCTTGCCAGGCCTTTCATGAACCTATCTCTCTTTTCAGCTATTCTCACCAAAATATTCTTTCTTTATTTACCTTTCTATACCTCAGCCAACATTTATCACCCATCCACTCAGAATCCACATCATTTTCAAGTTCTATATATAAATGTTTGGCGAGAACCTGTTTTCTTCGATTATGTAGGGAGCTTGTACATCAGTACCATATTTCAACCCACAAGAGCATGGATTCGGCTCTCTGAGCCCCTGATGTCCAGCTTGCATGACAGCACTCCAAAGATAGACAAGAGGACTACAGAGGCCTGACACCTGCCAGTAAAATATTCCTAGAGGTCAAGGATTCTTAAACTGGTTGAGGCAGTAAAATTATAGAATTGCTGAAATATGTATTTTAAACATAATACAAAAGACACTTACAATAAAATATATAAAAAAGAAAAAAAATGTCACAATGAAAAAAGTACTTTTTGCTTACAAAAAAAAGGCATACTTTTCAGAAAACTGAAAGACAGAAAACTTTAAAAAATTAAATTCCCTTATACATGACTGAGATATGCCTACAGTTGACATTTTGGCACACACTCATCTATTCTTTGATTGTTGAAAACCTATCAGCTCTATTTCCTCCATTGGGGCCTCATGCTTAAGCACCAAAACCATCATAGTCAATGTAGCTTTCTAAACCATTTCAGGAGTCTTTGTCCTGGAGGAGATGGGAATGGGGGTGGGCTTGGAGGAAGGTGGGGGTGGGAGGGGGAACCTATGGCTGATATGTAAAATTAAATTAAATTATAAAATAAAAAAGAGTATGTGATAAACAAAATCTTTGACTGTTATCCTCCTAGTTGACCTTAACAACAGTTCAGAGAAAATAAATGTCAGAGCAGTGTGAAGAAGAACATGGATTGTAGAGCTAGAGAGTTGGAGTTTGAATTTTGGCCAACACGAGCTTCCTGGCATTTTATTTTTCTCATCAATAAAACATGGGTGGTGATAAAGTTTCAACAACAATAATACTTTGTGGTGTGATTATGAGAATCAGATGGGTAAATCTATAAAATACTTAGAACAGCACTACCATGAATTAAGCACACAGTCAACACTTTCAGGTCTCAAGGCTTCATGTGATGCAATGGATTACTTATAGCTAAGGGTTCTTACTAGGTGACCTTAATGTAATATATTATTTTCAAAGTTCTATAAAGGATAGGATCAGCTATTCAGATCCTCTTGTTCTGACCTAATCTATGCTTATAATCATGTGTGACCTTAGTGCATCACTGGACCATTACTTAAATCACATCATCAGTAAAATGAGGGTATGGTGCTTTGTTGATAGTTCCTAATCATTTGAAATCAGGAATTTTTCTAACATAGCAATTTGCTCATGATCTCAGAACTTCCAACCTTTGGGATCCTTCTAAGGACCTCAAGTTAATAATCCCCTATATCATATGTCTCCAGTGGTTCTTTGATAGCAAACTTTCTGAGCTGTTCAATTCCATGGACCTGGCCCCATTTTAATGATTCCTGACCTGACTGTGGTAGAAATAACAGAAGGGTGAAGGGGTGTTTAGGAAACAACTCTTCCTCATGGAAGATTTCTCTGTTTTCCATCTTATTGAACTTCCTAATTAAATTTCTTTCACACACTTTCAACTCTTGATGTACTCAGAATAGGGAATCTAACAGCACTTATTTATATGCTAATTTGCTACAGATAATTGTAGTCTTTCTCAATTCCAAAGGAACAAGAGATGTTCGGTCTCATGCTTTGTTGCATCTACTGGAGTCTGAGACATTCTGTAGAAGCCCAGGGTACAAAGAGCCCTGGAAAACAAGCCTGTTCCACAGTGCTACACTGAGCTAGCTGATAATGGGATCAGCAATGCTGCTGACTTCCCACCATGACAAGATGCCTACACATGTGATATGTAGTCTACCTATAGCTGTGTGTTTTAGAGTGTGGCCCAAATATCACTGTCCCTAAATCATATAGGTGTAAGCTCCAAATGAAGACTGCTGAGCAGGATTTTCCTATTCCACCCATTGCAGGTGGTCAAGTTTGAGTTGGGCAACCTATAATAATAACTTTCTTGCAACTTGTCCTAACATTCTGTTGAGAATTTATGAGTCTCGTACCATATATCTGCATTTTCAATGGAATCAAATTATTTATTGAATGTAAAGTTTGGAGTTTCCAGTATAAAGAAATGTATTCATGTGAGGAAGGATATTTTATTAAAACAATCCAATATTTAAGAGCTTACCATCATTTCTATCCTGATGCCTTAACATGATATACCATAATAGGCTAGGGAAGATAGACATCACCAGGAAAATGCTATAAACATTCAAGACTTTGGTTTTCTTTGAAAAATTGGAATATTAATGCCTGTTCCAGGGTGGTAGTTCAGCATTAAAGAATGTCCATTGTGTTGGCTAAATAAATTCTACTATAACCACACAACAAAAAAAAAGTCTAATCATAAAAAATTATGAGAAGGCCGCTTATATACTCATACAAAAATCTCTCTAAGACCTGAGAAAAACGAACTACTCATCCAAATATATCTTTTTTTTCTTAAGATTGTTTTTAAATTTCTTGCATACCAATCATAGATCCCCCTCTTCCTTCCCCCCTCCCCTATAGCTCCCCTTGCAACCCAGCCCCCATTCCCTCCTACAAAAAGGTAAGGCCTCCCATGGAGGGTCAGCAGAGCATATATCTTCTTTACATATGACCTTTTAGACGAGAAAAGTAAATGAATAAAAATATATATTTGCATTTTATTTATACATAGGAAAATTAAAAGTGTTTATTCAAAAGGAAATAAAATCACAAGGGGCCTCTTTGCAAAGACAGAAATCAGTAGGATTTGCCTGGGAAAATTAAGTAAAAACTCCAGCTCAGCTCTAGGACCTTTTCCTACTACCAACCTTCTTGGAGCAAGGAAAAGTGTATTTAAAGGCAGTCATCTAATAATTTCACTTGCTGAGCTCTCATCCTTCTGCTTAGTTTGGAATTTAATGAGTGCTGACCATGAAATTATTACATTTCACTCCAACAGTTGCCAACACTCTTATCACTCGAATCAGCTTGCAAATCCAGGGGGAGCTATCTGGATGAAGTGTTATTATCAAAATGTATCAGTAATTTGTTTCTGAAAGGGGAGGAGGAAATGTCTTACATCAGCAGAAAATGAAATTGGAGAAGTCTGCAGCCCGCTGGGGGACCGAATCTTTGCAGCGGGGTTTCTGTATTGATTGTTGGGGGCTTTGCAGCTCCATCCGGTCATGAATGATGCATGGTGCTACAATGCAGTCAGCTAGGCGGCTCTCATGTGGACTGAAACAGAGCAGACTTTTGGGGAAGCAGAAAAACATGCCTTCACCTCACTTTCAGCTTTGTCCTAGCTGGTGGAGCAAATCCACTGCAATTTCTGTAAGCTTTGTTTCTGAAACTCTCTTGGGCCAGATTTCTTATCAGATGCACTTAAAAAAAAGTCAGAACAACAAAATCATAGCAAGGTATTTTGGAAAGACGATGTGTGAAACTCTGAGTTACATAATATTTAGAGTCAGTCCAAATCCATGCAAATAACGTCTCTACTTTTCTTTTAATTTATGAGACTTAGAAAGAGGATAAGAATAAGATGAGATATTCAACTGTTGATATTTTCTTTTCAGTGCAGTGATTGCCTTTTTTCTTTTTCTTTCTTTGAGACATGTAATTCAAGTTGACTTTGATCTCACTTGGAGCTAAAGCAAGCCCTCAAAGCCTGATTCTCCTGTCTCCAATTTCCCAATTCTGGCATGCACCACAATGTCAAGTTTATATTGTCCTAGGGTTCCATGCATGTTAGGCAAGTACTCTACGAACAGCTATGTCCCCAGCTCTTGATTGCTTTTTGTTGTTGTTATTTTGGGTTTTGGTTTTTGAGGCAGGATTTCTCTGTGTGTAGCTCTAGCTGTCCTGGAACTCAATCTGTAGGCCAATCTGTAGGTCTTGAACTCACAGAGATCTGCCTGCTTTTGCCTCACAAGTGCTGGGATCACAATCGTCCACCACTACTGCCCAGACTCTTGATTGCTTTTATAATGGAAGCAGCAGTTACACTCTCCATCACTGGTCTAAAACAGAAGTCTCATTTTTCTCAGCATAGACATAACACATTCAGTCTTGGAGAAGCTCTGGAGACTTTTTCAACTTATAACATGAAGACTTCTGTATATGTCAGGACCCTAACTGTTGCTCCAAATATTTATTTTCTGTTCCAAAAGTGATGTCACCCATTAACTCTCCAGAAGCAAAAATATATTCAGTGAGTGAGGTTTGCCCTCACTGTAGAGGCTAATGGAATCTGATCATCTTTGATATAAGAAAGTATTAGAAAACTTAGGATATCATTAGTTTTTAAAGGGTGAGTCAGAAACTGCTGCCTATTTCTGATTGATGAGGTAGTTGGACCAAAGAGATGTGAGTGGCTGTAAAGAACCACTTCTGAGTCATCTGCTAGTCTTAGACTCTCAAGGAGAAATGTCTTGAAGATGACAAAATGTCTGCAAGTTTGGGAATGTTGCTAGTGAAAGAACTAAACCTCTCTTGTTTCAGTGACAGGGATATCCTTATTACAAACACATACCTTCTGCGCTAATTAATAAAGACAACTTAATGGAAGAGAGTCTTCTGTGATTGTAGCTGTGGTGAGCAAGAATAGTCAGGGTCCCCAAAATAGAGAACAAATGGCTGTTAGAAGGTTAAAGGGTGTGTCTACAATATAGCTATAATAATATAAAACAGTAGAAAATCTGAACCATACAAGAGGATTTTAACCCAGATTCCATACCATTAATAGAGATTCCTAGTTGAGCAAGACCAAACTAGTGCATTAGATTTTCCTCTTTGTTCACAGACTCTGTAGTAGAGTCATTAGAGATTCAGAAGAAAACACTAGGCTCCTCCCTCATAGAGACCAACTCAGTACACACATTTAGGGTGTTAGGAGAGTCACAATCTGAACCCTGTAGGTACTAAGGTGTAAGGTTTACAACATGCCCATGACAACAAGATGATGACATCAAGAAATTTTAGAGCAGAACCTGGTTCATACAAAGGAAAAGGAATGTCAGATGTGCCTATCACTCATCTTTCCCATTGTAGAGAGAGCACAAAGAACTTAGCTAGCAACTATTAAGTAGAAAAGAAGGGGTAAAAGAAAGGAGTAAGCAACAGCATTAGATTTACTTGGTACTGGGTACTTAAATGTGTACTAATTTGAAAGATTAGAAGGTCTAGGGTCCACAAGAAAAATCTGCAGGGAATATCTAATTGAGTGCCTATCCCACTTCATATTGCAAAACATGAATATTTCAGATCTGCTTTGAAACACTTTCATTAAAAGCAACTTTTACACTTTGCTCTTTGATAATAGGTGGTCAGTATCAGGACTACCCTTTGCTTATACAGCATAGTCATGACAAATTTTAAAAGAGTAAAGGAACCCTACCATTATTTCTACAATGTATTTTATCTTGTATTCACCTATATGCATTTCCTTCTGAGTAAATTTCTCCATCTGTCCATCTTTTCAGTATGTAATACTTCCTGAGCATTTAGTCTGTGCTAATACTTTCTAAAGTACTTCATCTATGTGAACAATTTCAATCCCCACAATCACTTTCAGAGGCAGGTACCACTCTAGATGAGGAAAATAGTCAAGGCATTCAGCTGTTGCTGGCCAGGAGCACACAGCACCTGAGTACCTGAGTGGCAAAATCAGGATATGAACCCTGGCAACTGAGAGCTTGTGAAAGTACACTGTCTGTTCAAGAACTCAAAGTGATTTTTAAAACTGAACTCCTATAGAGTATCCTACACAAAACTAGGAGAAAAATATCTATAACTATAAATAGAAAGCTAAAATGAGAAGTAAAGCCATAAGGATATGAATGAAGGTGGGAGATTACTCAAAAAACCAGGCTTAGTGAGTGATCCCACCTTTTAGCCAAAACCTTACTGCTGAACTTGGCAGGTCAGGCAAATATAGAAAATAGAATCTGTGGCATGGTTCTCCCTACACAGTAAGTGATCTATAGCTGATGTTCAAAAGAAACATACTGTGTCCTTTACAGTCCTTCTGAGTTCTGAGCTTGAGAAGGGACAGAAGTCCCTTCTGTGATTAGCTCTTGACACTATCTAATTGCTTTCATTTTCCTGGCCAAAATTGTAGCTTCTACTACAGCTCATCTTCCAAAGTGCCCACTGATATTTTCTTGAATACGATTTCAAAGGAAGCTGTAATATCTTTCCCCTTTCCATTCTAAACATTATCAAGGAACAAT